>NC_057812.1:15430555-15442261 GCF_018294505.1 Triticum aestivum | reverse complement strand
TACTATCAGCGTCCGTCTTCCTCTTGAAGATCCATTTGTTCTCAATTGCATGCCGATCATCGGGCAAGTCAACCAAAGTCCATACTTTGTTCTCATACATGGATCCTATCTCAGATTTCATGGCCTCAAGCCATTTTGCGGAATCTGGGCTCACCATCGCTTCTTCATAGTTCGTAGGTTCGTCATGGTCAAGTAGCATGACCTCCAGAACAGGATTACCGTACCACTCTGGTGCGGATCTCACTCTGGTTTACCTACGAGATTCGGTAGTAACTTGATCTGAAGTTACATGATCATCATCATTAGCTTCCTCACTAATTGGTGTAGTAGTCACAGGAACAGATTTCTGTGATGAACTATTTTCCAATAAGGGAGAAGGTACAATTACCTTATCAAGTTCTACTTTCCTCCCACTCACTTCTTTCGAGAGAATCTCCTTCTCTAGAAAGGATCCATTCTTAGCAACGAATGTCTTGCCTTTGGATCTGTGATAGAAGGTGTACCCAACAGTAACCTTTTGGGTATCCTATGAAGACACACTTTTCCGATTTGGGTTTGCGCTTATCAGGATGAAACTTTTTCACATAAGCATTGCAACCCCAAACTTTAAGAAACGACAACTTTGGTTTCTTGCCAAACCACAGTTCATAAGGCATCGTCTCAACGGATTTAGATGGTGCCCTTTTTAACGTGAATGCAGCTCTCCCTAATGCATAACCCCAAAACTATAGTGGTAAAACGGTAAGAAACATCATAGTTTGCACTATATCCAATAAAGTACGGTTATGACGTTCGGACACACCATTATGTTGTGGTGTTCCAGGTGGCATGAATTTGTGAAACTATTCCACATTGTTTTAATTGAAGGCCAAACTCGTAACTCAAATATTTGTCTCCGCGATCAGATCGTGGAAACCTTATCTTCTTGTCACGATGATTTTCCACTTCACTATGAAATTCTTTGAACTGTTCAAATGTTTCAAACTTATGTTTCATCAAGTAGATATCCCCATATCTGCTCAAATCATCTGTGAAGGCCAGAAAATAATGATACCTGCTGCAAGCCTTAATATTCATCGGACCACATACATCAGTATGTATGATTTCCAACAAATCTGTTGCTTGCTTCATTGTTCCGGAGAACGGCGTTTTAGTCATCTTGCCCATAAGGCATGGTTCGCAAGCATCAAGTGATTCATAATAAAGTGCTTCCAAAAGCCCATCAGCATGGAGTTTCTTCATGCGCTTTACTCCAATATGACCTAAACGGCAGTGCCACAAATAAGTTGCGCTATCTTTATTAACTTTGCATTTTTTTGGTTTTCAATATTATGAATATGTGTATCACTATGATCGAGATCCAATGAACTTGTTTCATTGGGTGTATGACCATCGAAGGTTTTATTCATGTAAACAGAACAACAATTATTCTCTGATTGTAATGAATAACCGTATTGCAATAAACATGATCAAATCATATTCATGCTCAACACAAAAACCAAATAACACTTATTTAGGTTCAACACTAATCCCGAAAGTATAGGGGAGTGTGTGATGATGATCATATCAATCTTGGAACTACTTCCAACACACATCGTCACTTCACCCTTAACTAGTCTCTGTTTATTCTGCAACTCCTGTTTCGAGTTACTACTCTTAGCAACTGAACCAGTATCAAATACCGAGGGGTTGCTATAAACACTAGTAAAGCACACATCAACAACATGTATATCAAATATACTTATGTTCACTTTGCCATCCTTCTTATCTGCCAATCACTTGGGGTAGTTCCGCTTCCAGTGACCAGTCCCTTTGCAGTAGAAACACTTAGTCTCAGGCTTAGGACCAGACTTGGGCTTCTTCACTTGAGCAGCAACTTGCTTGCTGTTCTTCTTGAAGTTCCCCTTCTTCTCTCTGCCCTTTTCTTGAAACTAGTGGTCTTGTCTACCATCAACACTTGATGTTTTTTTCTCGATTTCTACCTTCGTCAATTTCCGCATTACGAAGAGCTTGGGAATCGTTTCCGTTATCCCTTGCATATCATAGTTCATCATGAAGTTCTACTAACTTGGTGATGGTGACTAGAGAATTCTGTCAATCACTATCTTATCTGGAAGATTAACTCCCACTTGATTCAAGCGATTGTAGTACTCAGACAATCTGAGCACATGCTCACTAGTTGAGCGATTCTCCTCCATCTTTTAGCTATAGAACTTGTTGGAGACTTCATATCTCTCAACTCGGGTATTTGTTTGAAATATTAACTTCAACTCCTGGAACATCTCATATGCTCCATGATGTTCAAAACGTCTTTGAAGTCCCGATTCTAAGCCATTAAGCATGGTGCACTAAACTATCAAGTAGTCATCATATTAAGCTAGCCAAACGTTCATAACGTCTGCATCTGCTCCTGCAATAGGTCCGTCACCTAGCGGTGCATCAAGGACATAATTCTTCTGTGCAGCAATGAGGATAAACCTCAGATCACGGATCCAATCCGCATCATTGCTACTAACATCTTTCAACACAATTTTCTCTAGGAACATATCAAAATAAACACAAGGAAGCAACAACGCGAGCTATTGATCTATAACATAATTTGCAAAATACTACCAGGACTAAGTTCATGATAAATTTAAGTTCAATTTAATCATATTACTTAAGAACTCCCACTTAGATAGACATCCCTCTAATCCTCTAAGTGATCACGTGATCCAAATCAACTAAACCATGTTCGATCATCACGTGAGATGGAGTAGTTTCATTGATGAACATCACTATGTTGATCATATCTACTATATGATTCACGCTCGACCTTTCGGTCCCGTGTTCCGAGGCCATATTTGTATATGCTTGGCTCGTCAAGTATAACCTGAGTATTGCGCGTGTGCAACTGTTTTGCACCCGTTGTATTTGAACGTAGAGGCTATCACACCCGATCATCACGTGGTGTCTCAGCACGAAGAACTTTCGCAACGGTGCATACTCAGGGAGAACACTTCTTGATAATTTAGTGAGAGATCATCTTATAATGCTACCGTCAATCAAAGCAAGATAAGATGCATAAAAGATAAACATCACATGCAATCAATATAAGTGATATGATATGGCCATCATCATCTTGTGCTTGTGATCTCCATCTTTGAAGCACCGTCATGATCACCATCGTCACCGGCGCGACACCTTGATCTCCATCGTAGCATCGTTGTCGTCTCGCCAATATTATGCTTCCACGACTATCGCTACCGCTTAGTGATAAAGTAAAGCATTACAGCGCGATTGCATTGCATACAATAAAGCGACAACCATATGGCTCTTGCCAGTTGCCGATAACTCGGTTACAAAACATGATCATCTCATACAATAAAATTTAGCATCATGTTTTGACCATATCACATCACAACATGCCCTGCAAAAACAAGTTAGACGTCCTCTACTTTGTTGTTGCATGTTTTACGTGGCTGCTACGGGCTTTAAGCAAGAACCAATCTTACCTACGCATCAAAACCACAACGATATTTTGTCAAGTTGGTGCTGTTTTAACCTTCGCAAGGACCGGGCGTAGCCACACTCGGTTCAACTAAAGTTGGAGAAACTGTCACCCGCAAGCCACCTATGTGCAAAGCATGTCGGGAGAACCGGTCTCGCGTAAGCGTACGCGTAATGTCGGTCCGGGCCGCTTCGTCCAAAAATACCGCCGAACCAAAGTATGACATGCTGGTAAGCAGTATGACTTATATCGCCCACAACTCACTTGTGTTCTACTCGTGCATATAACATCAACATATAAAACCTAGGCTCTGATACCATTGTTGGGTTTTGTAGTAATTTCAAAAAAATTCCTACGCTCATGCAAGATCATAGTGATGCATAGCAACGAGAGGGGAGAGTATGATCTACGTACCCTTGTAGATCGACAACGGAAGCGTTTGGTTGACGTAGTCGTACGTCTCCACGGCCCGACCGATCAAGCACCGAAACTACGGCACCTCCGAGTTCTATCACACGTTCAGCTCGATGACGATCCCTGGACTCCGATCCAGCAAAGTGTCGGGGAAGAGTTCCGTCAGCACAACGGCGTGGTGACGACCTTGATGTACTACCGTCGCAGGGCTTCGCCTAAGCACCCCTACAATATTATCGAGGACCATGGTGGAAGGGGGCACCGCACACGGCTAAGAGTATGATCACGTGGATCAACTTGTGTCTCTCTGGGGTTCCCCTGCCTCCATATATAAAGCATCAAGGGGGGAGGGTGCGGCCGGCCTAGGAGAGGCGCGCCAGGAGGAGTCCTACTCCCTTTGGGAGTAGGATTCCCCCCCCCCCCCAATCCTAGTTGGAATAGGATTCGCAGAGGGGGGAAAAGAGAGAGGGGGGCCGGCCCCCTCTCCTTGTCCTATTCGGACCAAGGGAGGGGAGGGGCACGCGGCCCATCTTGGGCTGCCCCTTTCTCTTTTCCACTAAGGCCCACAAAGGCCCATATACCTCCCGGGGGGTTCCGGTAACCTCCCGGTACTCCGGTAAAATCCCGATTTCATCCGGAACACTTCCGATATCCAAACATAGGCTTCCAATATATCAATCTTTATGTCTCGACCATTTCGAGACTCCTCGTCATGTCCGTGATCACATCCGGGACTCCGAACAACCTTCGGTACATCAAAATGCATAAACTCATAATATAACTGTCATCTAACCTTAAGCGTGCGGACCCTACGGGTTCGAGAACAATGTAGACATGACCGAGACACGTCTCCGGTCAATAACCAATAGCGGAACCTGGATGCTCATATTGGCTCCTACATATTCTACGAAGATCTTTTATCGGTCAGACCGCATAACAACATATGTTGTTCCCTTTATCATCAGTATGTTACTTGCCCGAGATTCGATCGTCGGTATCCCATACCTAGTTCAATCTCGCTACCGGCAAGTCTCTTTACTCGTTCTGTAATACATCATCCCACAACTAACTCATTAGTTGCAATGCTTGCAAGGCTTAAGTGATGTGCATTACCGAGAGGGCCCAGAGATACCTCTCCGACAATCGAAGTGACAAATCCTAATCTCGAAATACGCCAACCCAACATGTACCTTTGGAGACACCTGTAGAGCTCCTTTATAATCACCCAGTTACATTGTGATGTTTGGTAGCACACAAAGTGTTCCTCTGGCAAACGGGAGTTGCATAATCTCATAGTCATAGGAACATGTATAAGTCATGAAGAAAGCAATAGCAACATACTAAACGATCGGGTGCTAAGCTAACGGAATGGGTCATGTCAATCAGATCATTCATCTAATGATGTGATCCCGTTAATCAAATAACAACTCTTTGTTCATGGTTAGGAAACATAACCATCTTTGATTAACGAGCTAGTCAAGTAGAGGCATACTAGTGACACTCTGTTTGTCTATGTATTCACACATGTATTATGTTTCCTGGTTAATACAATTCTAGCATGAATAATAAACATTTATCATGATATAAGGAAATAAATAATAACTTTATTATTGCCTCTAGGGCATATTTCCTTCATGTTCTTGCTATCAGAAATTTATTCCATTCAATACAATGAAAGCAGGCTATCACCTGATTAGCAACTCATATGTTTATTATCGTATCACACTGGAATTGGCCACATTACACCAATTAAATTAACCGTACTCCATAGCAAATTTGGGATGTTCACACCACATACTACATCACCAGAGAACGGAATTAAAAGAAAAGGGGAAATATATTTATTGTTCAACGAGAGGTCGGAAAGGGAAGAAGGTTAGATTTGGGTGCCGTCAAGAAGTGGCAGTGAAGAGAGTTAAATAATGAGAAAATTGCTTCTATACCATCGACAACATCTGCACTGGCTCATTTGCCAGCCAACAAGGCTCTTGTTCTTACCTCCCAATGCAGACAAATTATATTGCTTATTTGTTATGGCCGTTAGTCTGCCATTACCGAGTCTCCGTTTTCCTGTCAGTTTTCTCACAAAATCCAATTTTACCCTCACTTTAGATAAAAATAAACAAAAACAAAATTCAAATCACGCACGGACCCGACCCTCCCTATCTCCACGACTCCACGCATGCACCCGACCTTCCCCAATCTCCATGCACGCACGCGCAACGACGGCCCAGCGAGCCGCAATGGAGGAACCGTCGCCGGCGCCACCACAGCCCCTGTCGCCGCTGCCGTGCCGCTGTGCCTCAAAGCTTCATGCCCACCGCATCTTCGACGCTCTCCAGGTGACGCCTCATGGGTAAATACATATGTTAGATAGTCACTCTATTTTTGCTGGAATGCTGAAAATAGAGGGGAAATGTTGTCAATTTTTTTCTGGACATGTTTAATAGTTGTTGATTATTTGCCATTGAGGGCAAGACAGTCATTTTGGCCACTTACCATACCGAGATAACACTAGACTAACTGCTAGTGGTATATAAGCACTAGAATTTGTTTGTGTTTGGTATATAAGCACAGGAGCCTTTGTTGGATGGTAAATAAGCCATTGCAGAGGTTGTCAATGGTATAGAAGCCATTCTCTCTTGATAATAGTTATTGTCAAAAGAAAAAACAAGCTAACCATGCGTTTGGTTATCAGTAACATATGCACACAAATATACTTCAAGAGGCGAGTTATCGAACATCAACACAATACCTTATAGTTTACTACGAGATCAATGATTGCATCGATGATACGATGGATATACTTCGATTCAGCAAGAAGTTCACTAAAAGGATAGCTACTCTTAACAAGGTAATGCAACTCCTGTAATAATCCGCAACACAATAATGGCTTTTCGACCAATAATATATGGGGCATGAGGCATATCATGTATAAACATGATTTTGTCCCAGAAATAGCAAGATGCTTCAAACTAAAAAGTTACAACAAATGAAAATGAGGTGATACATTGTTAAAAGTACAACAATCTATCGAGTGCAGCATTAAATATCACAAATAAAAAAAATACAGCAAAGGAAAATGAAGCGATAAATATGTATAAGCATTAAACGTCTATTGAGTGCAACACTAAACATCACAAATGGAAAGTAACTATAGAAGGTTCGCCCTAAGAAATAATACCACCACAATAAACACCTCCTTAAATTCCGAGTGCTAATATCATGATGAACATCTCCACAATCCTATCTGAGTTGGTGTTGCAAGCGGAAATCATCGAAGAAGATCGACCTTATAGCTAATCAGCAAGTTGTAGTTGCACCTGATGATTTATGGACTATTTGAATAGAACATGCTGGGGTACACCCAAAGGGGTTGCATCATGTGGCACCAGATCATGTAATGCTGATGGACATGATCAACAGATGGATTTGGCTCATTTCCTAGCCCATACACAGACCAACGTGGAGAGAAACGGGAAACATACAAACATTTGCTCGACTGCTCCTCCCTCCCCAATGTTTTGGGTTCATACAAGAAAATGACGCACCCCTCATATCACTCCCCGTGAAGATGGCCCGGTTGTCCAACTTTCCCATCTCCACCCATTTTGTAGGCTTGGTTGACATGTCGTGGCGATGGAGTGTGCGGATCATTGGCACAATGTCATTATGCTAAATACTCGTGCAAAAATGGACAACCATGAGAATCATGTCACCGCATACCACTAGCCATGATGTTTTAGATGGGTCTAGGCAGTTGTCGGTCCAATAAGGGGGGCAGTCAGTTGTTATCTCTTGCATGCCGAGCTGGCCATACATCTCCAGTGTGTATATGTGTCGACGAAGATCCATGTCAATGAAGTGGCCATTGAAATCCACAATCTAGATTATATGTACACCAGAAAACTGGAATTTGAACCAAGTATCACTTCCAGCTAGCCAACTAAATAGGGAGAGACCGGTGCTAGCAAGCAAATGTGATTTGGTGATTCAAGGGGAGTTGTTAGAATGGCACTATAGTAAGACTTAGTAATTAATTGTTGGAGATCTATCATTTAGTGTTCGAATGGAATCATGGATCACTTGAGCTTCCAGTAGTTATCGCAGAATGTGAGACGTGGAGGTGAAACCTTGGTACCGCTAAAAGGATCAACAACAAGACAATATCCAGGATTGTAGAAGATGAGTTGGCCATAGGAAGGGCCAACACAATGCATTGTTTGCATAGCTTCTTCATCTATATGGCAGTGAAGGGTGGTATTTTGGTTGGCTAGATCAATAACCTTACATGTTCGTAAGTTGCGATGATATTTGTTACATGGAGGATGAGGAACACGAACACGGATGTTGGGTTCAATGAGGAGAGGTGGAAATAAGGTGCGTAAAGTAGATTTGGATGGGTATGAGGCGAATGCAACATGACAAGAGTGCTAGGTTGCAAAAAGGTGACAAGGTCACGGAGTGAGCCTAAATGAGAGAAAATAGATCACAACAGATCATTTGGGAGATCTGCCCAATTGTGGAGTCTAGACACTGAGACACAAGATTTGCTATGCCTTTGCATCACGGTGAATTCTCTACAAAACATAGTAAATTCAAGATAAGCAAATCAAAACAATGTGTCGATGAAGAAATGACAAGAAAACAAACAAAATAGCATGCTATAACAATGTATAAGCATAGGTTGATCTTGAGATCTATTATATGTCTACGTATTAGAAAACTTCTTATTTACTTTTATGTTGGGTGTTTCATTTCATTTGAAATCCTTTTTTTATAAATCTTACCCAGATAAAAATATGCTATGTGATGTTATCCTAGCTATACAATGTTTATCTAGTGAATGTTTGTGGGTCACAAAACCCACCACATCTATTTATTCTAGAGTTTTGAACCTTAAATTTTAGACTAAATTGCGAAAATGATTTCAAAATGTGTACACGACATTGCTCTTAGGATATGAATGCATTGACATTTTAACACTGAGCCAATATAACAAATTATCAATACCTATCACCCAAAGACATCATTTTCATTAACTAAATATGTTTTCCAACATACATATACAAACCAGCAAGTAGATTACTTACTAGGCTTGCATCTATAAATAGTTAAACACATACAAATCATCGATACATCCTTCATAAAAGTATTATACATAGAAATCACTCGTTCTCATTCAACTATTGCATTACATCACTTGTTTCCGTTACATACCCTAAAGTGCATCCGTACTTACAAATCATAACAAGGAAATTTCTGTCACCAAAGTATAAATCATCCATAGATACATGCCGACTTGTGATCACAAACCATCACAACAACCCAAATATCAACTATATTTCCATAAATCCACGGATTAAGATCTATAGGAGATGAACTAGATTTTCACACAAATGACCAAAATCGGACAAATAAGGAGAAAGTACTAAGAGATTTTGAGATGGGTGTGGGAGATTTACCTCCAGGAGTCAAAATCACACCAAAACGCCTTCTTAGGGTTGAATTTGAGAGAGATTAGGTAATGGGGATGGGGTGTGGGGGTGGGGAGGAACCCTAGTTCTTCTCTTTGTCTCTTGAGCCCAAGTTACCAGTTCGTTGATCGGAAACTATCAAAGTTAGAGAGATTCTGAGAAATCTTTAGAGGACCTGCTGCAAATAAAACCTAGCAGCTATGCGTCAAGATCATCACAATCACCAGCACAAGGAGAGCATGCTAGGGACAACCCACATAGGTTGCACCCTACTGTTACGACCCGTGAATATGAAGACGTTTGGATTGAATGTCGAGGTGGAGCCATCTCCCTGCACTGGCTTGCCCAACTCTAGTGCAACCCAACGTTTAGAGTCATGATTATCGCAATATATGTAGTTGCTCCTCCCTCCCCATATCTCTGGGTTCATGCAATACAATCCCTGACTTCTCTTATCGATGCTAATGAATATTGCCCAATTCTCTAGCTTCTCCACCTTCAGCCATGATGCAGGTTCAGTCGATAGGTCAAGGCAGAAGACTTCGAAGGTTACCGCTGTTACTATAATAGGTCCCCGCAAGGCCACCAAGAGAAGAATATCGCCACAAGTCACCAACCATCCATTAGAACGATGCCATTTTTTAATCATGCTTGACTCCATAACTGGTATTTCTTGTATGTGAATCCGGGGTGTCAACTGCGCATTGAAGAGTTTGAGATCATTATCAATTAAAAAGTAATGTTTGATGTTGTGCCTCCGCCCAGTGTTTCTATTCCTAATCCGCCTAAGGCCTTGTTTGGTACTAGTGTATTTTAGGGAATTGGTGGAGATTATCCCGATCAAACCCCTAAATCCCCACATATCCCAAAACACCGTTTGGTTCTAATGTATTTAACATGTTTTATCCCCACATTTCCCCACATATCCCCAAGCTTTAGTGCATTTTTCTCAATACCCAATACACTACCCCTACCCAGTGAATTGGGGATAAATGGGGATTTAAAGAGATTGGGTGAAGGTTGGGGTTTCACCCAATCCCCGTGGGGATTATCCCCAGCAATCCTCTCAAAACCCCTAGTACCAAACAAGGCCTAATGGTTCTTGGTGTGGTGAGATGAGAGAAGCCATGGAAATACATGGAGGGACGGGGAAGAGAAAAAGGCAGGATTCCGGCGTGCTAGGAGGATATATACCTGACGGACGGCGAGTGGAACTGAAAACAGAGGGGACGGCGATGATGCGGTGAAGAAGGCGATGGCGACGATTTGCGGTGGAGATGGCGGCGGCGTCCTCCGGCCCCGTCCGTCGATTTCGTCTTCGATGTGTGCCACGACAGCCGGGAATAGTCATCAAGATGGGCTGCCAAATCTGGTTAAAGAGGCAACGCGGTGCTACCTCGATCGCCCACGCTCTACCATCGCTTGTTTTTGTTTTATCTCTTCTGTTGCTGCTGGCTCAATGAGAAAAAGCCCCTACTGGTATTTCTTCATAATTTTGAGAAAAAGGCCAAATAAAAATCTCTGTCAATTTTAAAATGTCTTTACCTTAAAAATACTCACAAATTAAAATCATGCTATTAAATTTGAAAACATGTTCAAGAATTTACAAAAACATTTATAAAAATGCATGAATTTTAAAACTGCCCTCAGATTTAAAAATTATTCATTTATTATGAAACAGTTTACAAATTCAAAAATAAATTCACAATTTTTATTAAAAAGGTCATGTTTTAAAGATATTCACGAATTTGGGAAAATGTCCATGAAATTAAAATGGAATTAATAATAGAAAGGGGACGAAAAAAAGATTTGTGCCCAATGTGCTAATAGGCCGGGAAATAGGATTTCTCCCTAGATCTCTCTCGACTTCTCTCGGTTACTAATTCCAATCATTAAAATGAGAACTGTTTGTACCAGTGTAGAGCAAAATTGGATATAATACATAGATGATCTGCTACTTGATTGACGTAAACAAGCCTCCTCAAAGATAAACAAAATTTGCTCTCATCTACTTACCATTATAAAAGAAAGAGAGGACGGAGAACCAGATCATCCTATCTATCAAAACCTGCAATCTGATGGTCTACATCCCTCGAGCATACTAAATGCGTTTTATGCTTTAATTACCTACCATGCCATTGCCTAAAACATCTGTTAACGAAAATCATCGTTAACGAAATCCCCGTCGCTAACCAAACGCGGTACCCCACCACTGGCCCCTCTCTCTCGCACGCCTCTCTCTCCCTCGCTAACCTCTCCACCACGCCCCGCCACCCACGCCCTTCTCGGCCGCCGCCGCCGCCCCCCCTGTCGTCCTCGCCGGTG
>NC_057812.1:15408450-15430137 GCF_018294505.1 Triticum aestivum | reverse complement strand
CTTCACGCCTCGCCGCCCCCCCTTCACGCCGACGGGCCACGGCCCCGACCGCCGCAGCAGCACGCCCCCGACGGCCGAACGACAACAGCAGCACGCCCCCGACTGCCCACTCTGACGACGATTCATGCGGTCCAGATGTTGCTAACTGAATCCTTCGGCCAGGCATCTTGCTCTCTTATTTTTCTTCATACAGGGCCGATCAATTGTCATGGTGTCCTTAAGCACAATTCACAAGCTTCCCCGTTATCTCTGGGTTATAGATTTGTTGCACTCAATGGAAACTGGGAGCATTACTCTCCTTGACTGGAATCAGTGGCCAGATTATAGATCACACAAGCTGTTGGTGAGCTTTTCCTTTTGATTTATATATCTCTGGGTTATAGATCATCTCCTACTTGCTAGAATTTATTTTCTGTGCCTCTGATAACTCCATGTTCTGTTTGTTTTATTGGCATGAAAATTACTTTGAAAATATACCTTCTGATCTACAATGGAATGTTATCAAAATTTTTGTCTGAATATTGTGTCCGAGCAAGAACTATGGGACATCAATCTTTGCAGATCCAGTCATGTCAACATACCCATAGGATGCCTTTGAATTTTATCTGTGCCAGCAGACCATACAGATCTAATTTTGTAGGTTCGGTGATACATCTGCTCTCATGTCATGCAAAACAGCAACCTTCTCCTTCTTTGATTATATTGTGATTTTAAAAATTAGCATTGGTTTGAGGAACCCCTGGAATAATTGAAGTGGGGTTAAAGGGAGAAGTTCGTTGTCTGACCAGTTCTGAATATTTCACAGCCGAATGGCCTTTAGAATTCATGCATTTTTACTACCTCCTCCAAATTTGCTACAGTGTAGTAATAACTTAAAAGGAGCTACTATCTGTTCTTGAGGTTAGCATAGCAAGATTAACTGGTGGATGACCGGATGCTTATTTCCTCTTGCTTGCTATATGTCATGATTCATGGCCTCCATATGTTCAAATCACGACTCGGGGGCATCAGTTAGTGGCGCATATACTCCGTCGTTGTGATTCCTTGAATGATGTTCATTTAGTCATTTTATAGATTTAGATATCGATTTTTAAGCCTTATGCTCCTTCCATTTTAGGATCTGCCCATTTTCATTCTACTGTGTGTAGCGCTGCTCACATGAAACTCATCACTCATTTGCACACAGGTTAAAGATGGAGATAAAGACATGCTTTTGTGACCAAGGGGTGGAATTCTTTTCAGCTTACAGAAACCTTCTTACCAACATCGCTTCTTGCCGACGCACCAATCTTTAAAAACGAACTGATAGCTACATGATTTTACTTTGTTTTCCTTGGTTTAAATCATGTATGCAGTGTAGTGTTTGCTTTTTGACAATTTCTTATTCACCTGTATGCTTTCTTTTGCAAGTTCATTCCCAATCTCTAATAGCCAATTAATGACTGCATGATCTGGTTCTGCTTTAGTGCCCTCAAACTGTACTTTCAGTTAGATGCCCATTGAATAATGATTGCTTAATCTTCCTATCCTTTTCCTTTGAAATTGTGCTTCACAAATAGTAGTCAAACAAGACTACCATTTACTCAGGCCATGCTTTCAATCCCACGCCTATTGACTAATGATTGCTTCTTCAGGCATGGAAATCCCTGTGCTGACGGTGCTTGCAAATATTTTCAGCCATGGAATATGTCATGTAAGGTGCAGGGGAGTATGCGTGTCCCCATTGGCAGAGATCCCTGCTTTTGAAATTTTTCCGTTTAAATTTCAGATATGTCGAGTTAAGTAAAATTCAGTGGTGAAGAAAGTCTTACGATGTACAATTATTTTAGTGTAAATCTCCGTTGGAAAAAAATCAGTTAGTAAAGAAGGAATACATCATCCTTTTTGTTATAACAATGTTTATGATACTTTATTGCAGAGAACAAAGGGGTTGTAAGATATATGGCATAACATGATAAAAAACAATGAAATCTTAGGTAAAGAGGTGAGACTCGCATATATGTAGACTTATTTTCTTCCCTGTAGAACAATAGCTTTTGTTAGCTAAAGAGGTTAGACTCACATGAGTTACCTTTTGGCCATATTTTAATGATTTATATTATGCTGTGTTGTTCTCTTAGATATGCTTGCTGCTCCGGTATCAAGTGAAGATCTTGGTTCAATATGCTTGTCCAGCGCCTGAAGTATTTGGATGAACAGTATGTCAATGTCAACCTACATGATGATGACTTTTTCTACGCCAAGCATTGTGATCAAGGTATTTCTTTCTGCACACGGAAATTAAAATGTGTAGATGGATGAAAATGGAACATAAATTAAAATGTTATAGTTTGGAAAACACTTGTATGCACAAATAGTTTCTACTGGCTACCTCCATAAGTAGAGCACAAACCTTGGTTGATATGACATTAAACTGTTGGATGACAAAAACCAATAACTGGGATCCGTTGGAACAAGAAACTTCAACTTGTAATGCACATTCGCCATCAATTGATAATATGCCTGGGCATTAGGTTTATGTAAATTATATCATTAGGTATAATTTTTTGCTTACAAACATGCTCTGAACTGAGATGTGTCCATCTGCCTACAACACCAAGATCCATAGAGCAGACAGGCCAGAAGAAATAAGATTGACCTTTTTCCGGAGAAAAGAAAATGAATTGCCCTAAGTTGCAATGATATGTTGATGGGAGAAACTATTCATGACAAGTATCTCAAATATCCCAAATGTTAGTGTAGTTACACGTATTTCTTAGACCGTTGTTTATATGTTTGTAATGTGATATGTTAAGATATCGCAATTGTGGGTTGCATATTTTTCACGTGTAAGTTTAATTTGCATGTTCGACCATTAGCGTCACAATACTTATATATAGCACACAATCTTTGTGAATAGAGGTATGCTAAAAGCTAAGGAGAGGGCTTATATCTTTGTGAATGCATCCATGTAGCTAGGCGATTAATGGAGAGTCGGGTAGAAGCATGTTGATGATATAGAATAGTCACAAGTATACCGTTTATTTAACAACAGTGCATAGTTAGCATGTATAATAGCCTTATACTGTAATATATATTATCTTACTTTTGTTGACATCTTTTGAGAAATTTAGTCACAACCATTCAAGAGCTTGTTCCGTAACTTTGTATGCAGATGTCAAAGAAAAAAATCCCTGTTGTGGTGTGTGCATTATGATTATCCTTATACAGTGGGCACAACTACTTGCTGTCCGGATAAGCTTACTCCTTAATACTACTCTACATTTAGGAATGCAGTGAGTATGTGGTGTTTTTTTTCTGATGTGCAGAGTGGTGCAGTTGGATAGTTGTTCAAGATAATTTTGCCTGAAGTTTTGATATATTTTTATATTTTGATGTGCAAATGTTTGTGAAGGTAGCAACAAAAATTTATAATTCTAAACATTTTCCAAATTTTTATTTTTTTCTGAATATTTTTTGAGAATTATGAATTTATCAAATAAATTCTGTATGAAAAATAAATTTGGAAGGGAAAAAAGAGATAGGGGAATGAAAATAAAAATAGAATTAAAACACAGAAACAAAGAAAAATGCACCAACCCATTATTGGTTGTCATGTGCAAAGCTCCGACTATTATTCGCTCTGTGCAGAAAATAGCGTTTCCCCAGCTGCGTGGGAGAAGAATAATTGGGATGGCTTCAGTGTGCCACAGCACGCGGCCCATGTACGAAATTCTGGAAAAGTCTTTTTTCTAGGAGACGAACGAATAAAAATTTAGTATCACCTCGGATAGAAATAATTTTCTTTTTGACGATGAACGGATGAAAAAATTGGCGAAATGCATGTTGCTTTATTAGTACTAGCACATATGCCCGTGCGTTGCAACGGAAGATAAAATAGTATGCATTTGAAGTCATTGATAATTAAATGTACAAGTAAAACCCTATGTGCACACGAAAAAGGAACATTAACTTCTCGGTTTCGCCTCCTGTGAAGAAATCAATCCGCTATTTTCCATTCAATGATCGAGGATATTTAAGAGTTTTATTACATCATCGTATGCCAGAGAAGGCCCATGAGTTATTCAGTCTAAATCCTTTCAAAAGAGAGATTTTAAGATATGAAATTTCTGAATATTGTAGCAAACATGAACAATATTTTAAATCCGGAACAGTTTTTGGAAAATAATGTACACTTGTGGGAAAAACGAACAAAATATGAAAGGGAACATCTTTTAAAATTCACAAACATTTTCTGGAAAACACCAATTTTTTTATAAAAAGATGAACATTATTTGAATTTATGAATATTTTTTCAAAACAGGAACATGTGTTGAAAATCATAAGATTTTTAGAAAATGTGTATCTTTTATACACGAACAATTTTTTTTGAACAAGTTGGAAACTTTTTGCAAGTTCCAATATTTTTTTAAATAGCATCAAAATTTTGCAATTCTGAACATTTTCTAAAAAAATATTTCTGAATATTTTATATTTATGAAATAAATTCTATAAGGAAAAGAAACTTAGAAGGGAAAAGGAGGTAGGAAAAGGAGAATAAAAAAAGAAGCAAATCAGAGAAACAGAGAAAATGGGTCAGCCCATTATTAGTTGTCCAGAGCGAAATTCTGACTATTTGTTGCTCTGTGTGGAAAATAGAATTGTTACATCTACGTGGGCAGAAAATCAAGTGGGTTGGCTTCGCTGGGCCACATTGTGCGAACCACCTCGGATAAGAATTTAATACCACCTCGGATAGGAAAGAGAATCGGCGGTGAACGGATGAAAAACTTGGCGAAACACACCTTACTTATTATTATTATTATTACTGGCACATATGCCCATGCATTGCAACGGGAGGAAAAATAGTGTGCACTTAATGTATTGAGAATTATATGTGCAAGAAAAACCCTGTGTGCATGTCAAGAAGGAATATTTTGGTTCTGGGTTTCGCCTCGTGTGAAGTAATCAATCCGCTATTTTTTCATTCATTGGTCGAGTGGATTTAAGAGTTTTATTAGGTCATCGCACGCCAGAGAAGGTCCGTGAATTATTCAATCTATTTTTCCATTTATTTGAGGGGATTTTAAGGCATGAAGTTCAATAATATGGAAATGAGGCGGCTCTTCTCTTTTCGAGTCAATGGCAGCACCTGCTAACCAATGGACAACGTAAATATTCAAGAACATACCGCAATGTCAGATTTGAAAGATTCTATGATTACTCTTTTTACTTCTTAAAAAATAATTATTATTATTATGAATTGCCGAATATTCTTGGAAACATGAACAAATTTTGAAATCCCAAACAATTTTCAAAACTTCAATTTGTTTTTTGGAAGTTTCATACATTTTCAGAAATGCATAAACAAAATTTAAAATGGGAACATTTTCTAAAGTCACAAACATTTTTTCAAAAACACGAAACTTTTATAAGAACACAAGCATTTTTTGAATTTTTGAACAATTTTAACAAATGGGAACATGTTTACCTTTCAGAACAATTTTAGAAAATGTGTAATTTTTCACATGAATATTATTTGAATTTGTGAGCATTCCTCTAAAGCAAGAATATTTTTCAAATTTGGAGCATTTTTTAAAATGTAATTTTTTTAAGAATCTTGAACAATTTTGGAAAATGCAATTTCTTTTGAAAAAATTGGAACATTACTTTTCATTTAAAAATTCCAGTGTCCTTTTCCAGCTAGCTCACATGCCAATACATCCATCCTTTGTCCGGAATAATAGATCCATACTTCATACATCTTATTACTACATGAAATTTCACACACGTTTATAAATTGATACGACCGTATGTAAAGAGCAATACGGGGCTATTTAAAATATTTTTATGTTGAATTCGTGAACATTTCACTACAATAAGATTTTTTTTCGAATTGGGAACATTTTTTAAAATACAATGTTTTTTTGAAAATCTGAAACAATTTTGTAAAACAGAAACATTTTTTCCGTTTACAATAAATTTCAGAACGACAATTGTTTTAATATCTGAACATTTTTTAAATGGGAATGAAATTTTGGAATTCTGAACATTCTTCAAAATTTTGAACGAAATTGAAATTCTAAACATTTCATAAATAAATTAATTGATAACAAACGTAAAAATAAACAAAAATAAGATTAGAAATGAAAAAGGGAAAAAGAAAGAGGAAAGAAAAAGAGAAAGGAACCTAAAATGTTAAATAGAAAATGAAAACAAAAAATGTAAACGGGCCGGCCCAGTCTATATGCCAAGCTCCCACTATCTGTCGCCAGGACCGGCAAATAGGAGTTACCAAGCTGCGTGGGCAGGGAAATAAGTGGGCTGGCTTTACTGGGCTTTAGCGCGTGGCCCATGTACGAAATTCTGGATAAACCATATTTCTTTTTCTAGCACATGGATGCACAAAAAATTAGTACCACCTCGGATAGTAAAAAAATCTATTCGCTGGTGAATGGATGAAAAATTTGGAGAAACGCACCTTGCTTTATTAGTAGGTATAGATATAGATTAAATAAAAATTAAATTGATTATTATTATGATATTGTTATTATTACTAGCAAAAGGGCCCGTGCGTTGCAACGAGAGAAAAAAATACCACACGCTCTTAATTTACAAAAAGTTGTCTATAATATGAGAATTTGTAGGTACGGCCCAAACAGAGATGGTCTTAACCTATAAAAATGCAGTTTAAGATTCTACAGGTGTTCTATTTCAACATGGCTTGCATGTAGATTTAATTTGTACAAATAAACGGGCAAGTGATTATGCATTTATTCATATCATGTTCGGAATGGGGTGTTGTTTTGGGCGAGTAAAGAAAAGCGACAAAAACAAACGATGGCACATTAGCACACTATGGATACATGTGGGCATCAATGACAGTTTTCAGTTTAAGAATCACCAACTTAGGGTAAGTCTTGAACACTTCCTTTCACATGCATATTTCTTAAATACATGAAGAATTGTTAAAAAGATACATGATTTTTTAATTATAAAAAGATATTTTTTTTGTCTGGAAAAGAACATTTTTGTATGGTTTCCTGTGGACGCAAGCCCCTATTTCATCACTATTTCTTGCCATATATGTCATAAGTATTGGTCTCTGTTTCATCACTATTTATATCTTATCAAACTTGTCTTTTTTTTGTCATGCATGCCTCCTTTTTATCTTTTTTCATGCATGTCCTCTCTTTTTCCTTCTTATATATAGGAGAATAGCACAACATATCATCTTTATGGGATCTCCTTTGCATTTTATCTTTTATTTCTTTTATAGCGGACATCACATCTTTATTGGGTCCTTCTTTTATTTCTTGTCATGCATGTCCTTATTTATTGGGTATCTCTAGAAAATTTATCTTCAATTTCATGTCCAATCCTGATTTTGCTGAGGTGTTCATCCCCAATCTGAATCAGTACTGGTATGAAAAAAAGACGGATAATGCATTGTTGATTAATTGTAGTGTAGATAGGATTTTTTAAATTGTTAACAGGTAAAATAATATCATATTCAGATTCTACATATTTTTTTAATCAATTTTCATATATAATATGTTAAATTTGGAGTTACGGCTTAGAAGATATGAGTATTTAAAAAAGCATTTGATATGTACTGCGGGTTTAATATCAAAAACATTAGGGAGTTTCTATAAAATAGCAAAACGGACTAAGAATACCTATTTCTTTTATTAGTAGGTATAGAAAATTAAAATGAAAATTAAGTAGGGGTATAGAGGTATAAAGGTATAGATATAGATTAGTATTAGTATAATAACAATAATAATATAATATAATATAGGTAATAGGTATAGGTATAGATATAGATACATATAGATTTCTGCCTCTCAAGAACCCTAGCTTTCTGCCTCGCACAGGCGCCGGCGCCGGTCCATTCCGTCTCCGGCGGCCCTATGGCCATGATGGCGGAGTGGATCTCGGCCCTTGCCGGTGGGAGGCTCCGTTTTTAGATCTTTTTACGAGCTTTGTTAGGGTTTGTGTCCTGCTCAGGAAGGCGAGACGGTGGCGGCTCCCTGAAGATGGAATAAAGGTCACCCTGCCTAGCCCCCGTTCCGGTGATGCTCTTGCATCTTGGGTGGGCATGTGGAGTCGTGTCTCTGGTGGATCTGTCTTTGGTGGATTTGCTCAGATCTGTTCATCGTTCGTCTTCGTCCGTGTGTTTTCAGGTTGGATCATTTTGATCTACACTCTTTATCCGCGGCGGTTGTTGTTCTGGTGCGTTGGTTCTACGGGGCCTTAGCATGACGACTTCCCGACTGTCTACTACAACAAGGTTTGTCCGGCTCCGGCGAGGGAGGGGCGATGACAGCGGCACGCCTCCGGCTCGCTTCGGTGCTTGTAGTCGTCGCTAGATGGTCTACGGTTTATTTATACTGCTAGTTGTACTACTATAATAAAGATACATATAGATTTCGCTAGGAACCTTCACCTTCCCGTCCTCTGAACATCTGTCGGATCGGCGCTGTATTTCCGCAATTCATTTAACGGAAAGGGGTTAAGCGCGCTTAAAAACCTTTTACTGTTGGCCAAAGAGAAAGTAGAAAATTTTGCCACAATTTGGAGAACAATTGACATCAATCTAAGCTGGTCCAGAGCATTTTGATTTCTCCAGCTGCATGAACCCCAAACAGATCCATCACCATCAGTTCAGAACCAAATGGTATCACAAAGCAGCCATGTGTTTTCCCTTTAGCTATATCTATCAGCAAATTTACCACTACACAACAATGGTCCACTCTGAAACAAGCTGTATGTATAAACGTTGGCTTAGCTAACACAACAACGGCAGCAGCACTGTACAATTAGCAACAACAGCCTATGTGCTCCCTTGTCTCTGGTCGGCGGCAGGATGTTGCTGCCAGTCTTGTTCGACGAGGCGGGAGGAGCTGAGCTCGGTGGTGCTGTAGAAGGACTCGTCCGGGCAGAAGCCCCCGTACTCCTTCTCGTCCTCCCACCGGAGCACCTCCCTGATGTATCGGAAGGCCTCGTCGACGGTGGGGCCGTCGCGGGCACGCGCCTGCCACACGAAGAGCTTCCGGTCGCCCGTGTGCGCCGCGTACAGGTTCTTGAACTTCATCGCCACATAGAAGAACGCCTGCTGCGCCATCGACTGGTTGTTGTGGGTGCGGAGCGGGTCGAAGTCGCTGAACCACTCGCAGGCGGTGAGTGGGGACCGCCCGATCTTCTCCTCGAAGATGTCGAACTTGTTGAGCACCAGGACGAATGGTGTGTCGCGGAAAGACGGGTGCCTGGGCAAAGTACGTAAAGATTGAGTAAGTTTTCATCTAGGAATTGAGCTTAGCTAACCGTAGGCAAGCTGTAAAAATGTTCTCATTCTCTATATTAGGCAAGGCAGAATCGGCAATGTGCAGTTTACCAGATTATTAGCCCCTACAGGACCATTTAGCAAATACAACTGACAAGGTTACTTTACCTGATTGTGGCCTCAAACAAGTCCCTGCTCTGAATCATCTTATTCTCGAGGCGCCGACTGTTGCCACTGGCAGGGGCTCCCAGCTGGTCATAGTCACTGAGTGCTACAGAGAATATAACCGCGCGGACATCCTCAAACATTTCAACCCATTTGCAGCCCTCATTCAAGCCCTTGGCGTTGACCCTAATCAGCTGATATCTGATAAGGGATAAAAGTAGATGAGAAAATTAAGTTTTTTTGCAACTTGTTTCTCACGAGGAAAGAGTCATCAACCCATGCAAATGCAAGAAGCAGGCAACCTACATACTGCACTACTTATGAAGTAGGGAAAAATTACAGTGGCTATGCCTTTTCACCACGATCAACAGATACGTTCCACAATACCGACATCAATGTTAATATCTTTAAAAAGATTGCAAGACTTTCAGGTAAACTGTAGACAGCAAATAGAAGGATTTAGATGCAGTTTATACATGAGCAAGGAAGAGAGCTTACTTGTTTTGTGCCTGAGAGCTTGGGTCATGACTGTCACCATAGAGTTCTGACATAGGGTTCCGTTCGTCCAGAGTGAAGTCAATAAAGGCCAATCCATTTCCTTGTGATACTCCTTCAGCATACAAGACATCTTTCTCTGAAGGTTCATACTCATTGCTTGATACTTCAATAGCCTGCAAGGATGGCATAAAAGAGAAAAATCAATTTAGGTACTCAAATAACAATTACTGTGTACACACACAAAAGCGAGGGGCATGCACTGTGCTAATGCTGGACCATTCTAGACAAAGGAAGGACAATGGGTGAAGTCCAGAAACACTTAGTTGTCATAATATGAAGTGCTGGTGTAGCATGATCTTTGTAATACAGGCTGTGAACAGGTTAAAGTAAGGGACCATTCCGCACTGAAATCACATATAAATGGTTTGATGTATACCCTGCTCAAGAAGTATTCAGCAACATCAGGGAGAAAATACAGTTCGTCCTTTCTTTTATATGTTGCTTGTATGGCAGGATGCTTCCACAACTCATCAACAACTGGAGCATATTCACGTGTAGCTGCAGGGAAGAATGCATCTAGGTCTCCCATTGCTATGATGTCCAAAAGCCAATCTGAGAACTTCTTCAGCTTTGCATTTATTGAGTATATGCAGGAATTTAAACCACTTGATTCGTTTCCATCTGCATAAAAAAATAAACCTCAGCATACTGCATATGATCTTCAAAAACATTGGTGGAAGAAATATTAGTTTCCTTGTTACCTTGTTGGGTATCCCCATCCTCTGAGTTTGGGTTATTTGGTATAGCTAAAGCCTCTTCCTCGAAGCGCTCACGGCCCTCTAGCAGAGTCCCAAGGTACTTGAACATGTTGCTTTGGATCATTAGTTTGATATTGTCAAGTTCTTCTGGGGTAAATCTACTTCCATATAGTAACTTAGCCTGTGTTGTAAAACCGAACACCATGAAAATACATACAAGATAAAGAAAAAGTCAAAAGTAAACGAATTGAACTGTCAGGATTCAGTTCGAGATTGCATGATATGATGAACAACTTGTATGATATTCCCTAAAGACTTTGAGATATTTGTTTGAAGCAAAGATACCTATGAGGCTACGGTGACTAGACTAATGTATAAATACCCCCTAGCTTGCAGAAGAATGTACCATGGCACGCATACAAGTGTCATCTGAAACATTTACAAATGTAAAAAACTAGCCAAACTCCAGAACAGTAAAAAAAAAGTTTATACATCAAACCGCCGTACTACATGTAGAGAAAAACACTAGCAATCAACTTCCATCAATAGTTTGCTGGAAGCATATAGGTAAGTTAAAGTCCAAACCAAATAAACATCTAACAGAACTTAATGCATTAAATTTTTCTAAAAGAACATGGTCTGACCTGCTTAAATATGGTGCTTGTTCCAGCTCCAGGTGATCCAAGAATAAGAAGTTTTTGTATCCTTTTCTGGTCTAAGTATTCGGGCACTGTTCTTGCTGAATAAGGAGCATCATCTCTGGGCTCAACAGAGTTTGCAGGAGGCACCGGTAGTGAAACCAAGGTGCACACAAAACGTGTCAAAGGCTGCATAACAGGGGATACAGACAATCAAGTTAAAACAAGCAATATAAGAAGGAAGGGATGCATTAATTTAAGAAAGGAAGAAGAAAGAATTGAAACTGCATTGAACAAGATACATACTGACTCCCATATCTTCCCTTTGATGTTATTTTGGCCTTCTTCCTCATATCCACCATCATGATAGACCCAAAAGTGAGTATCGCGGGGACATTGAACTTGTGCAAACTGTAAGAATAAAGCAGATATTGTGAAAAGCCCAATAAAAATACAGACACAGCATAATTATAATGTACACAGGATTCTCAATTTTGTGTAGCTTAGAGTGCGCATCAATACCCTCAGAATTTTCCGTTCGATGCTGGTAATTTCCCTTCCATTCATATAAACCTGAGTGTTGCCATTACTAGCATTGGGCTGAATCTTTCCATTGAAGTTCAGGTTGGTGCTGACAACCCGGTTTGGCTTTTCCCCTTCCTAAAAGTGTAAATGGCGGGTTATTAGCAACGAATACAGGCTTTAAAGAAAGCTATGTTCCTCTACTACCAATAAGCTTTACCTTTCCCCATAGGCCCGACTCCTTGTCGTACCAATATCTTCCAGGCTTCAGATTTTGAGGAGGCCGTGGGCAGCTAAGCAAGTCTGACATCTCTTCTTGACAAAGAGGGAAGCCATTGACGATGAGCTGCTCGGGCCGGAGCTGGTTTGCCTGGCACTCCTTCTCGGCCTTCAAGATTTGCCTTACCTCCAGCGAGCTGAGCAACCGTGATAGTATCCTGGAACTCTTCCCTAGCTTCGACCGCTTTCCCTCATAGATCGGCCGGCCAATGCAAGTGATACACTTGCGGCCTTCCGGCATCGATCCCATGGCCCTGAGCAGGCAGTAGCCGCAGTACCTCTTGTCGCAGACGATGCACGACTCCTTGCTCTCCCACTTCCTCTTGCCGCACCGGTCGCAGGTCTTCCCCCTCTTCTCCGTCCTGGTCACGGCCACGAACTGCTCCGACCTGGTGTCGTCGAGCTCGCTGCTCTGGTCATACTTGCTATCATCTGCCAGCCCGAAGGTCACCACATGAGACCTCCTCCCCTCCGGCGCAGCCATGGCATGCCTGCCACCGTCGCTCTGGCCCTGGTAACTCGGCGCAGACTCGCGCGACACGGAGCGCCGGGAGTCGTCGTCAGAGTCGGAGTACCCCTCATTCTGGGGGCCTGAATGGGCAAACTCTGAGCTCCTCCTAACCTGCACGGGCGATGGCGGCTCCTGGCGCGCCCGGGTTGCCGGCCTGGAGGCCTCGTCACGCGGCGCCGAATCGGCCGGCCCCGCGCCTCTCCTGGCTCGCGGCGGCTCGGCGCGCGCCCGGCTCGCCGGCGGCCTGAAGACGGGCGCGACGGGCACGGCGGCGCCGCCGTTCCCGAGGAGCCCGTAGGACGCGGAGACGGGCTCGGCCGTGGGCACGTCCGCCATGTCGACGGGGGCGATCCTGGGGACCTCGTAGGCGACGGGCGGGCCGTCGTACTCGAGCGCGATGGAGTAGTCGAGGTTCCCCGCCGCGCCCTCCGGGATGGCGGTCCCTGGCGGCAGCATCCGCCGCAGCATCTCCTCCCAGGTCGCCGTCTCCGTCGCCCCCGCCATCTCCCCCTCCCCTCCTCCGGCGCAATCCGCCGAACACCCGCCGCGCAAGGGCGCAAACCAAAACTCGAAAAGCTCTAACCTTTGGTGGGGAATTTCTCGGCTCGGCTTCGTCGCCGCCGCCGCCTATCCAGCCTGGCTTGCCTGGGCGACGGTCAAGGCCCTGCGCTCCCCACCCCGCCAACCACCACCGCACATCGGCAAGGCCGGTCAACCGGAGGAAAGAGGAAAATCCAAATCTTTGTGGAACGGGTCAAGCCGCCGGGCGGGGAAAGGGACGGGCGGACCGGCCGCGCGCCACCAACCGCGGAATCGAGATTTACCGCCGGACTCCGGAGTGGAAATGGTGGGCGAGGGGGAGCGGGTTCAGACCTGAGGAGACGACGGCCGTTGGGGATATTTCGCCGCTGGTGTGGTGTGGTGTGGTGTGGTGTGATAGTGAGAGTGGATTTTTCACCGTGCCTGGACTAGTAGAGTGGTAAAAGAAATTTCTTCAGAGGTAGTGCTCCCTGCTCCCCGGTTTTACAAGGCCATGGATTTTGTTTCAAATCAAACCTTTTATGTTTCAGCAACAAAAAATATTTGGTACAAAGTTTAAGTCATCCTTTTTCTCTCGATGAACTTTGTTGTACCTACAAGGTTTTATTGGGTTATAGTGTAAGTTAGTGTTTTTCCATGTAAAGTTAGACAAAAAATACAGATTTTCCTCAAAAGACAAAATCCATAGTCTTTATATAAACCCGGGAAAAGTGAGTGCTTCCTCCTACTGCGAGCTCGTTCGGATGAATGTGTTTGGAGGGTGCTTGGATACGTTTTAATCCCATGACTAAAAGTAGTGGGACTAAAACTTGCTAGCCTCACCCATGCTTGGATCCAAATACTAAAGAGACTAAAATCAAGTTATTGAGCATTTATTATCCTCCAAACCCTCCAATCTAAAACCCGCATGTGTTCAAGGAGAGGAATTAAATGAGGAGAGAGAGGGCTAATACATATTTTAGTAGGTTTCCTATGACTAAAATTTTTTAGCCTCAAGACTAGTCCTAGCCTCTCTTTAGTCAGAGGTGCTTGAAACTTTAGCCTCTAAAAGAAACTATTTTTAGTTGTGCTCTTGGTTTTTCCTTGATTGGTAACCTTTGATCCGTCTTTTGAGGAAATTTATTGTGATACGTTACGGATGAACCCCAGATGACGAAGAGATTGTGAACCGAGTTGGCAGGTCCGTTTAGACCATTAATTGACACCGAAGCTGAGAGATTAGCACCTACTGCGGAAAGTATCAGCTTAGGTGCCCCGGGAACTCCCAAGCCTTTAATCTAAATCCAGTAGGCATCTCAGGATACGTTGGACCTGGAAGTAAATACCGGACTCCTTGAGGTTTTTCCACAAATTTGCGCAAAGCTCTTTTTGTAACCATTGGATCTCAGATCCAACGGCTAGGGAACTCCCGGAGCTCCCTAAGCTTAGGTGCTTCGGGAGCTCCTCAGCCATTGATCTGAAATCCAAGGGTCATCTCAGGATACGCTGGACGTAGACATAATTACCGGACTCCTCGAGGTTTTTTTCACAATTTTGCGCAAGCTCTTTTCGTAGCCATTGAACCAAGTCGGCGTTCGGCTCTTCCCTGTGTACAACAATTATGTGTTCGCAAGAATAGATTTGGCCACATGCTTTTTTTAAAGGAGGTTGATACCTCCAGTCTCTGCATCATTGCGATGCACATATTTTTTTAATAAAGATAATGTAATGCGGCAAGGTCAAAATCATCAATAATGGGAGTATTAAACATAAATAACTACGATAGAACCATTACAAGATATGAAATCAACTGGGAAATATCAGGTGATCCCGTCCTTGGGGTGATCCAACTTAAAAAATCAATTATAAGTGTTTTCAAAAATTCTGAAAATATTTGTGAATGATCACAAGAAATGTGACTACAAGTACTGAAAATTTCAAGTCCAAACTTTAAATGAACATTGAGAAAAAATGTGAAATCTAGCATGAATAATGTAATAAAAAAGACAAAAGCTACATTTGACACTATTCACATATGAATTTGTCTTTTTTGTTTCTCAATGTACTTTTGGAGTTTTGACCTAAATTTTTTAAGGTTGTAGTCACTTTGCTTGTGAACATTCACATTTTTCGGAATTTTTAAAACATTTAAATTTGATGTTTTGAAGTTGGAGCAATGATCGAGCACACCAAGGATGGAAGCACCTGATATTTCCCCTGAAATCAACACCTGCGACTAAGTCGATTTCTTTCACAACAACGCCTTCAAGAAAAAATAAACGCTCCCACATCGCCATTATCTTGCCCGGACAAAAAACAGTCAGACATGGATTTCATCTTGATGAGACAACGCCTTCAACAAGCTAACGGCACAAATTTGTTGTTGTTGAGACCAAACAAACGTCATTTGCCAGCACCTGATAATCAAACAAACGAAATAAGACATTTGCCAGCACCTGATAATCTCCAGGGCGCCCTCTGTCCCATAATATAAGAACATTTTTGACATCATATTAATGTCAAAAACGTTCTTATATTATGGGACGGAGGGAGTACATCACACCGGTCGGAGCCTAGCACTAAAAAAACAAACATATTTAGATAGTTAAATCGTCGACCTAGAACTACGCGAATGACTTATTCACCGAGACGGAGGCAGTAGTGGTTATTGCCATGGATCACCACCTCACCAGTGGAGCAAAACAATTGGTTCAGTCAGCACCGACGACTTTACAGAGGAATCGATCAAACAAATGGAACCAAAGATAGCATCATGGACTGAGAACCGGGTAATAATAGCCACCGATCACGAGTGGAGCAAGCAGTACCACAAATATCTTCCTCTAATGTTACCCGCAAAAAAGAAAAGAAAAAATCCTCTACTGTGGAAACTACACCATGTGAAGGTGAAACTGCCCCCCGCAAGAAAGAAGAGCTGAGAGTCTGATGAAGACGACCCATGAAGGAGCTGGCAGCCTGGCACGTCATGCATGCAAACCTAAACCACGCCAGGTTGACGAACCGGAAGGCTGGAGCAGGTCAGCCTGGGGACCGAGGCGGGCACCAAAATAGCTAATGGACATTTTTTTCTACTACTAGGCAATTGCCCATGCGTGCAACGGGGCATACATAGCACTTACGGTGGAACGTAAAATCCACTTTCGAGCCCAGGCTCATCTATACCCGCGCTGAAGAAAAAATAATTACTAAAAAAATTTAATAAAAAATATGTTCTTTCCATGATAGGTAATTTGATGCGTGAGATCTGCTCCAATTTTCAAATCAATTGGACATCTGAGCAACTCTTGACAAAAATGATAAATTCGCGGTCTGTAAAACAAATTACTGTTCTGACACGATTTGTCTTTTTTGCTGACAGCTCCTCAGATGTCCAAATGACCTAAAAATTGGAGCTGTTGCGGTACTGCCGTCGTCCTCTGCCCTACCACCGATGTTTCCTGTGTGGTAGTACCGCTCCTAGAGTGGTAGTATGGCTTGTGTGCGGGTGTGGGCATAAAGGTTGGATTTATCCCCACCTATAAAAGGGGGTCTTTTTCCCCAATGGACCCTATCCTTCTAGCTGGTGTTTTCCCCTCATTGTTGACCTTCTTCGAGTATGCTATCTCTCGATCCCTCCACTAGTAGAAAAGGGGTCAAATGTGAAGCACATTAGTGCCGGTTTGAATTAGAGTCGGCACTAATGTGTACATTAGTATCGGTTCCAACGGCTAGCCGGGCCGCTCTCATTAGTACCGGTTCGTGGCGAACCTTTAGCACCGGTTCGTGCCACGAACCGGTACTAATGAGAGTGGTGGCAGGATGTTGTCAGTCTGGGGCCCCTCCAGCACCTTTAGTACCGGTTTGTGTCACGAACCGGTACTAAAGGTCGTCCTACATAAACCCTTCGTCCATCCGAGCTCGCTCTGTTCTTCCCCTTTCCCCTCCCTCTCTGTTCTTCCCCTCTTCCTCTCGAGCTCATCACACATTTTGCTCAAAATTTGTCAAGATTTGAAGGTCCCCATCAATTCAAATGATCACAAAGGTTAGCAACTTTGTCCTTTCATCTCTCATTGCTAGATTAGCTCCTGCAATGCTTTATATAGTGTTTAATTTGTGAGTTTAGTAATTTGGGAGGAATTATATGTGCTAGTATTTGATTTATATGCAATTTGAGGTCAAAAATAACACTTAGTTTGCATATGTAGGTGTGGTTTACTTAGTGCCTCCTAAATCTCCGCCGTAACCACCGTCGATCGCCCGCACCGTCCCGTCGCCGGCACCACCTTGTGGTGAGCCTCTTGTTCATGAAATTTTATATAAAAATTGATGTTTGTGTGATTTGGATATATAGTTACTCGTATAATTATCTTACCCGTACGTTGTTTGTTATACATAGTGTCATGGTTTTGATATCCGTCCCCATCGGCCCTCGTCCTTGTTATGATTCGGATGTGGTATATATATTCTCTTTTAAAACTAGTTGCATTTCGTGTTTATGACAAATTATGCCCATCAAGTTGACATAGATATATTTTCTAGGAGGTATGTGAACCGGAAATTCCAACCGACCCTATTGTCGAGAGGTTAAATTTAGTTGAAAGAGAAAACGAGTACTTGAAAGAAAAATTGAAAAGAATTGAGGGGGAGAAGATGGAATTGGAGTTGCATGTTGCCGATGTCGTCGATGATCATAAGATCAAGATGGAGAAAATGCGCTTGAAGATTAGAAAGATTAGAAAATATGCCATCGATAGTGAGGCTTGGTATCATTATGCTGTTGGATCAATTGTTACCTTAGTTGTGATCTTGATCGCATTTGTTGTTGCATTTAAATGCTTTAGTTAGAGAGTTATTTGTTTGTTGCATTTAAGTTTTGTATGAACTTTATGTATGAACTTGTATTAAGTTGGTGTTTTTGGTGCTGTGTATTGAAGATGAGCCGACAATGGATGTACGATGACCGATGCTCTCCCGAGTTTATTAATGGCGTGCAAACTTTTTTGCTTGCGGCTGAGGCAAACAAGCGGGCGGATGGTTTTATGCCTTGTCCATGTACTGTCTGTAAGAATGGTCAAAATTACTCTAAGTCAAGAATCATTCACGTCCATCTGTTTAAGTCCGGTTTCGTGCCCCACTATAATGTTTGGACCAAGCACGGAGAAAGAGGGGTTATGATGGAAGACAATGAAGAAGAAGAGTACGACGACAGCTATCCTGGCCATGGGTTCCCTGAATACGATGATACAACAATGGGGGAAGAAGCTGAGCCGGTAATGCGGGGAGAAGCTGAGCCGGCAATGCGGGAAGAAGCTGAAGAAGAGGCATCATATGAGCCCGTTGATGATCTAGGTCGGGCCATTGCCGATGCAAAGAGAAACTGCGCAAGTGATTTGGAGAAGAAGAAGTTGCAGCGCATGTTAGAGGATCACAAAAAAATGTTGTACCCGAATTGCGTAGGTGACAAGAAAAAGCTGGGCACCACACTGGAATTGCTGCAATGGAAGGCAGAGAATGGTGTATCTGACAAGGGATTTGGAAAGTTGCTGGTAATGATAAATGATATGCTTCCAAAGGACAACGAATTGCCTGAGAGTACGTACGAAGCAAAGAAGGTTGTCTGCCCTCTAGGGTTAGAGGTGCAGAAGATACATGCATGCCCTAATGATTGCATCCTCTACCGCGGTGAGTACGAGGATTTGAACGCTTGCCCGGTATGCGGTGCATTGCGCTATAAGATCAGCCGCGATGACCCTGGTGATGTCGAGGGCGAGCGCCCCAGGAAGAAGATTCCTGCCAATCATCGTGATTTGATGTGATCGATCCTGAGGGCTGAAGTCCAACAGTTGATATCAGAGCAAGGTTCACGAGTCGAGTGCTTGCCCCGGGTAGCGACCCGACTAGCGCCTCGGGGCGGGCAATATAGTTGCTGGGTGGTGCGGCGACGAGGAAGGGCGGGCGATGAAGTTGCTGGGTGGTGCGGCGACGAGGAAGGGCGGGCGATGAAGTTGCTGGGTGATGCAGCGACGCAGAGGATCAAGCAACCGTCGTTCTTTGGAGCGACATGGAGGGAGACGGCAGACTGTCGTCGGGAAGACGGTGGAAAGAGATCGTTGATGGGAGAGGTGGTGCCAGTGTGTGGTGCTGGAGCTCATCAAGATCATCGTCCGGGGGAGTCGGATGAGTCAAGGAGTCGTGCAAGTTTGCACGATCAGTTGTCGTTGCGTCTGTGAGTCGTCATCGTGTCCAAGTGCTCATCTTGGTGATGATTCGTTGGAGTGGATGCAGTGTGCACGGTGTTCCGTGAATCATGTCCACGTCCTCGTGGAGCGTCCTGGTTGCGGCCAGTGTGGATTCGGTGTGATGCCGAAGGCGGACGGTGGTAGGCGAAGCCATCGTAAAGCGAGGAGATGTGCGACCAGTGGAGAGTGGATCTACTGCAAGCAAGTACAAGGAGTATGGTGCGGACCGAGTGCAAGGCAGTGGCCAAGCAATGGCGGTGGCACAACATGGCAGCAAAGGAGATGTGTTGCATGTTTCCAGGCGGGTCATACTTAGTGTACGGATATGACAAGTTGAAGATCAAGCTCGACGTGAGACAGTGACCAGTTAAGTCGTACGACGTGAAGACTGATGATGCGTCTAGTCTTGCACGTTGCACGCGTAGATGTGACCGTGTGGGCTGATAGTCCGGATCATACGTCGGAGTTTGGATCATCAAGTCGTGGATCTCCAGCGAGTGAAGATGAAGAAGAGCACGAGGAGATGACAAGTCAAGATTAGGGAGAGATTATTAGAATAATCTTGTCTTAGTTTAGTTGTTGTCCTGGTAGTATACGTGTATATGCAGGAGTAGTTGGTTTAAGCAGTTAGAGTTGAGTCCGGTTACAAGTCTGGTCTAGGTGTCATAGTTCGTCTAGGAATTGTATTTGGTCAGTTGCGTGTCATAGGTTTAGTAGTAATCAGCTTCGGCTAGGAGTCCTGATCCAAGTAGTATAGAGTTGATCCAAGTCATATATATGCAGCCAGGGCGTATCTTTTGTAACATCGTGAGAAAAAGGAGAAATAAAAAAAAAGAACAAGGCACGGCAGGTGCCTTTGGCAAAAGTTTTTTCGTCTGCGTGTTCATCATGATTTGATGTGATCGATCCTGAGGGCTGAAGTCCAACAGTGGTCAGGCAGCATCTGGTCAAAAGTCAGTTGGGCATGGTCTCACGCATGGTGCAGGTTCGAAACTCGATGGGTCTTCCCGAATGGACAATCCGTATTGCTTTTCCTTGATGCCTCCTATATATATATATATATATATATATATATATATATATATATATATATATATATAAAGAGAGGCACCAACACTGATTGAGGGAAAATGTTATGTTATACTATCAAACTTATGCCAGGGCTGATTACGTTGTAGGAATGTCTTATATATGATGGTCATATGGGAATGGGTACATGTTGAATGCACTCCGGTAGGCCCTACTAGTTAATGTGGCACAAGTATGGTGCTCAGCCTGGTGGCACACCAGGGTACCTCCTTATGTGTTTTCGAAGCTTTATAACCATTTTCGCTTGGTCCATCTTAATTGTTGTAAGATACCACAACAACTTCAATACCTTCCTAGATTCTTTTTGAAGTAGCAGTAGTGCAGATGTTGCAGCTCCACATTGTATAAAATGCTCACCAACTATACCATGAAATTTCAAACAAAATGTGAACTCCGAAATAAATAGACAACTGAACCTCAAAAATAATAATTTAATGAATGAATCCCGCTTCGGTACATCATAACAGCATCGTACCCACTAGTTGGTGGCGCATTGGAGACAAAAATTTGGAATCACATGGGTTCATCTACCGTGTGGATGACACGGACATTTGTTGAACTGCTGAAATCCATATATATGCATGTAAACTACTGTTTTGATCATAAAAGGCTAAATTTTTGCCTATGTAACTTAGCTTTATTAAATTATTTCCCTTACATGCACGGGCTACCGTGTTAGTTGTCATAACAATATGTTAATTACCATAAATTGGATGGCATGTACCATTATTTGTTCGAGGTGGTGCAGTGAATCTAAGATTTTGAAAGCTAATCTCGAGCAGGTTTGGGGCTATTGCTTTGCAAAGTAAGACCTGAAAATGCCAAGTACGAGCCCAGCTCCGCCTGGAAGATGTAAAGAGTAGCAGTGTTCCACTTAGATGTATTAATTTAATAATTTTAGAATACAAAAGTACTCCATCCGGTCCTTTTTAGTTTGCACATACACTAGTGCAGAATCGGGCTTTAGCGCCGGTTCGTAACGGCCTTTAGTACCACCACGTGGCACGAGCCAGACCCGGATGCGTGTAGAACATTAGTACCGGTTGGTAACACCAACCGGCACTAAATGTTTGGGGTGGTTTTGGTTTTATTTTTTATTTTCCCATTAATTTTATGTTTTCCATTTAATTCTTTTTTGTTTGCTGGTTTTTACGATACTATGTATTGTACACGTTATGCATATATATAAATAGATTTTCTCATA
>NC_057812.1:15402510-15407937 GCF_018294505.1 Triticum aestivum | reverse complement strand
CACCATTAATTATTCACACATACACATGTATATATATACAATTTCTCCTACATGTTGCCTTGGTGCCTTCGGAGCACGATGACAAGTGGTTCATGGGGCGGTAGCGGGTAATAGTATTCTCCTTTGGGACCTATGACCTGGTCGAGCAAAAATCCTGCCATGTCCTCTTGAAGTGCTAGTATGCACTCCGTTGCTAGGAGCTTCTCCCGCACCTCTTTGAACTATTAAGAAGGAGATCAATATGTATGTGTATTAGTTGTGTGACTAGATATCGATAATGATGTAAATATTGTGAATAGAGTTCTGGCAAACGTACCCATTCCTGTCTTTGAGATTTGCTCCTTTCGAACGTCATCATGCGAATATTCTCGCAAACGTAGTGTGCACACAGATTATTCCCCAGAGCCTGCCTTAGGGCCTTTACGAGAATGAAATTTAATCAGATAATATTTAATCAAGCATCATAATCAATCAAGCATGATAATTAATTAATGGTATTGAAAAAATAATTAAAGAGATGGTAAGTTAGCTAGTAATACTTAATTACTTACCTTGGGTCGATACCAATACAACTTTTGTCTAGAGTCACCTTGATGAACTTTGCCCAAGTCCTGCCCGCCAGCAAAGAAAATGAATAAAAGGGTTATTAAATAGTTGATATCAGGAAATGACGAACTAATTAAATAGGCCGAGATATAGTTAATAATGATTTAAATCACCTGGCGACTATCCCCTTCAGGATGAACTTTGCCCAAGCCCTGCCCGCCAGCAAAGAAAATGAATAAAGGGGTTATTAAATAGTTGATATCAGGAAATGACTAACTAATTAAATAGGCCAATATATAGTTAATAATGATTGAAATCACCTGGCGACAATCCCCTTTAGGATGGCGAAGTCACTTTCTTCCTTAAGTAGTGAGTCCAGTACTTCAACTGTTCCTTTATCAACTTTAATGACTAACAAGATCCAGTGGAAACTGCATACACACATGTTTGCATGTCTTAATGAAGTGGACATGTGCACAACACTAATCAACTAGCCTAAACCCTATACACTTAATTATTAACATATAGCTAGCTAGTAAGCAAAAACAGAATTTGTAGTACAAGACAGTGTGACTCACGGGAAGTTGTAAGGAAGTAGTATATCTTCATTGCTATTGAGGCGCCTGAAGAACGATAGCATGCTTTCCTCTAAACTTGCTCGACAACTTGGAATATTCCATGTGTACTCATGAACAGTATTAGGGTCAATGAACCCAATGCCATAGCGTCCAGATTTTTTCATTTCATACATCTTCATCCTGCATAATACCACAGAAATGAATATAGTAAGGATAATTAGAGGTAATGACTGATCAAAATGATCACTACAGCTAGCTTGAGACTTAAATTACACAAAGAAATCACTTACAGACAATAGCAACTGACGAGAGATTTGTCGAGTGCGTCGAGACAATAGCAACTTATTAAATAGTTCTAAATACTCAACGGACAGAGCTTTCTCATGGAAGTAATGCTCCTCCTTGACATTCACCATGAGGGACTCTCGATTGGAAATATTGGTAATGTTCATGTACCACTGATGCAATTCATACATTCTCGTTGGGAGGTTCTTGACCTTCTCGGGCTTGACCAAAGGGTGGCCGCAAACATATTGCCATTTTATTTCCTCCTCTCTAAGAGGAGACATGGATTCAATATCGAGGAGTTGTCCAACACTGATACCGAGCATTTTAGCCTGGCTTATATGCTCCTCGGTTATTACTAGATTGTTCAGCTGGGGAATGGTTTGCCCACAATAATATACGGCGCGCGTACTCTCACGTGTTGTTGGCACAACAAGCGGGGGGGGGGGGGTCGATTGCGCCGCCTGTTCTCCCAGCTAGAGAACGGTTTTCCCATATTTTTTGGCAGCTGCTTGTTGGCTCGAGCTCGAGCTCGCTTCCCTCTGTAGTCGTGCTCGATGTGTCGTCCTGAGTTGGCGCTCATATTCGGAGTCAACAGGCTTGGGAGCTGGTGGTCTAGCCATACGAATGACGTGGTCAATCTTTTCCTCAGGCACTTTCTCCCTTGGCGGCGGTGCCGGTTTCGGTCCAAAATGGGCGTCCACTTGGGCCTTTACTATGGCTTCGTTTTGCTCCTCGGTCATGTCGTAAGGGCTCTGAGGAAGAGGAGCGAGGCTGCTTGGACCATATTTATATCGCTTGCCTCCGCCTGTACCTCCTGTACTACCTTGACTCGTACCGCTACGCACCATAGCTGTGGCGTGTCTCTTCTGCGATTGCTGAGGCGGCGGAGACGACTGACGTGGCTGAGTTGGAGCAGGAGTCTGCTCATGCATTGGTGGACTTGGAGGAGCGGGAGTCCACTGACACGGTGGCGGACTTCGAGGAGGAGTCGGCTCACGCGTTCGTGGACTTGGAGGAGCGGGAGTCTGCAGACATGGTGGTGGACTTCGAGGAGAAGTCGGCTCACGCATTCATGGACTTGGAGGAGCGGGAGTCCCCTGACTCGGTGGTGGACTTCGAGGAGGAGTCGGCTGACGCGGTGTCGGTGGCCTTCGAAAGATGATGCAATCCTTTCTCCATAGGATGATACGATGTATGACCTCTCCCAGTGTGTGCTCGTCGTCACCTCCAGGAATCTCAAGCTCTAGCCACGAATATTGGTCCACCACCTCATCAACCAAGACATGAGCATAGCCCGCTGGAATCGAGGTGCAATGGAAGGTCGCTTCGGGGGTATTTGTAAAAGCAAGGGCATCCGCCACCTTCATGGATATGTTCTTCATTTTGAAGTGTAGCTCACACTTAGTGTTCTCTATGATGTCATCCACAGGGTATGTATCCAGCAGTGCGTCGCCCGGGGCGGAACCAACGCTGCTTCTCAGCATGGATGGGACGGTGCTATCCAATGTTGGACGCTCATCCGCTTGCTACTGCCGCTGCTGAGACCCCCTTTCCTGGCTAAGTGAGTCGATCTGCTGCTGCTGCTGCTGCTGCTGGAATTTGAGTGCCAAGTTCGCGTGCCTTGCTTCTAGGCCTTGAAGGCGTTCTGCGTCCTGCTTCCTCTGCTCCTCCTCCAGCTTCCTCTTCTTCTCCTCCTCCCTCTTCTTTCTTGCACGGCTCCTGTAGTCGTCGTTCCATTTCGAAAATCCCTCATACCAGGGAATAACGCCCTTGCCTCGTGTTCTTCCCGGGTGTTCAGGATTTCTCAGGGCGCGCGTAAGGTCGTCATTCTCTCTATTGGGCGTGAACACCCCCTTTTGAGCATCTTCTATTGCGTCAAGTAACTTTTGTTTGGCTCCTTTTAGACTTGCCTTCTTCGAAACCTCGCCTGTCTTCGGGTCCAACACCCCCCATGCGCATAGAACCAAGTTCTGCACCTGGGGGCCAGCTCCTAGTAACCGGAGTGACCCCCGCATCCTCCATATCTTGCTCAGACTTATCCCACTTAGGCATTCCCACCGTGTAGCCACCTGGCCCCAGCCTATGGAACTGCGTCTTTTTTGCGACATTGGCCTTGTTTTTTATCGAACGTTCCTTAGATAATTCTGATTCCTTGAATTCCATGAAAGCGGGCCAGTTTTCTCTTTGCTTCTCCAGTGTTCCCGTGAATTCAGGAGTCTTCCTGTCTGCAGCGAGGTAGTTGACCCATATAGTTTTCTTGTGGGTGTTGAATGCAATTGCCATCTTCTTAAGAGTAGCGTTCTTGACTTTCTGCACATCTGCATCAGTGAAATAATCTGGTAGGGTGAAATGTTCCATCAGAGATTCCCAAAGATTGTCTTTTGCTCTGTCGTCGACCCAAGTAACATGTGGACGCTTAGTTTTTGGCTCTTTCCATTCTTGAATGGAGATCGGGAGTTGGTCCTTCACAAGAACTCCGCACTGACGAACGAACTTGTTCGCAATGTTCTTAGGCGTGAGGGGTTTGCCACAAGCTTTGATGGAATCGATGTTGTACTTTACACCCTCCTTCAACTTTTTGCCCGGGCCTCGCTTTCTCCTGCTGTCTTGAGAAGAAGATTTGCTTGATCCGGAGGGCTGAAAGAAGAAAGATCGATTCGTTAATATATCTTCAAATAAAAGAACATGTGATGATCACTAGATGCCTGCTTATATAAATATACGTCGCCAGTAGTCTTTGTTATTTCAAGATCAACATTGTCTATGTCATCATAATCATAACTATAATCATAGTTCATGACTTCATCTGCTTGGTCGTCCTGATCGAATATCTTGTCATCACCCTCCCTGGTATTGTTCAGATATTGGGAGCCATCATCTTCTTCATTGAGATCATCTGGCCTGGTAGGGCTGCGTATGATCTCGAATAGGGCCTCTTCTCCCTCTCTGCCGGTATTGTCCGCCATAGCTTTTATTTAACTAATCCAGAAGAAATATAAAACAATTTAGTATTCGAATTACAATGCATGGATGTAATCAATAAGGAAAAACTGAATCATATAGTACATAATATGCATCGTCTCGAATAATACATAATCTCGAATACATCGTCTCGAATAATATATAATCTTGAATACATCATCTCGAATAATATATAATCTCGAATGCATCATCTCGAATAATATATAATCTCGAATACATCGTCTTGAATAATCACTGGCTAGGTAGCTAATAAATATCGAATACTACAGAAGAATGTAGGCCACTCGCGGTTCCTGGGGCGCGGGCGGAGGACACCCAAAGAGAAGGAACCATCACAAGATCATATCTCTGGTCATCTGCCCAAAGAACCTGCCAAGTGTTGGAGAACCTGACGTCCATAGCAGCCATGTAGCAACGGACGTGCTCGTCCTCCTCCCTGACACGGCGACGCACCAGCTCCGGCGGGGCTGGCTCCCTCTGCACCGAATGTGGCCCACGTGAACGCCACCAAAGGAGATCAGGGTCGACGACAGGACCCGAGGCCAGGTTCCTCACCAAGCGGCGCGCCCATGCAGGTAGCACCTCCCAGTGCCAGCCCGGCGGAGCCCAGTCCTGGACATGCGTCAGCTGGACGTCATCGCGAACGGGTCGACGGCGAGGATGCGGGCCGGGCATCGTCGAGAACAAATAATATATGCCCGCAAAAAGTAACATTTTTTAAATGGTTGACTTATGGTAACTAAAATTCTATGTGCAAATTCTAAGTTTTTATATAACTAAAATTATAAGAAACTAAAAAAAACATCGATCATCGTCTAACAATTTGACATTAATCTAATCCATCTAGCTAAAACTAATTCTAAAATTTCTATATAACTAACATTTCTATATATAACTAACATTTCTATAACATTTCTATATAAGTAGCATTTCTAATATTTCTATAACTAAGAAATAGAAAAATTTCTAACATTTCTATAGATATTTCTATAACTAAAAAACAGAAAAATTTCTATAACTAACCGGCGAGGCG
>NC_057812.1:15394913-15402060 GCF_018294505.1 Triticum aestivum | reverse complement strand
GGCGGAGGAGAAGAAACATAGGGAGAGATGAGAAACTGAATTTTTTTTTTGAATTGTTTTCTTATATAGAACCCACCTTTAGTACCGGTTGGAGCCATCAACCGGTACTAAAGGTCTGTTTTTAGCTAGGCGAAGTGGTGGCACCAACCGGTACTAAAGACCCACCCTTTAGTACCGGTTGGAGCTATGACCCGGTACTAAAGGAGGTGCGCTGGCGCAGGTGCGGTGCTGCAAGTTTAGTCCCACCTCGCTAGCCGCGGGGCGTCCGCACTGGTTTATAAGCCCCAGTGCGGCAGCTCCCTCGAGCTCCTTTCCAAAGCAGGCCTACTGGGCCTATCTGTTCTCTGCTGCCCTGTGGGCCTATTAGGCCTTTGCGGGCCTGCATCCTGGCTCAATAACACGTTGGGTTTCTAGTCGTATGCAGGCCGCTCTAGCCGAGTAGGAGGGTTTTTTTATTTTCTTATTTTTTTGCTTTATTTATTTTTGCTTTAGTTATTTTTGTTTTATTTATTTTTGAGTTGTTTATTGCTGTATTTAGAGTTTTTTTGTGAGTATTTTTGCTTTAGGTACAAAAAATTACTAACTTTCTGTTAGTGCCGGTAGTTTTCAAATTTGAATAGTTTAAATTTTGAATTATTTGAAATTTGTGTGAATCACTAGTTTGTGAATAACTTAACTTTGAAAATAGATTTTTCAGTGATTCTTTGTACTTATGTTTAATATTAGTGTGTTTTATCATTATATTCAATTTGGTAATGCTTAGGTTATTTAAAAAATGAAATGCATTTGTAATGGATGAGTTTTCGTCCGAAACCCTGATACTTCGAAAGAGATTGTCCATTTTGTACAGGAAATGCATCTAGTTTTGTCGTAATCCTCTCTACTTTTTTGCACATGCTATGTGGGTGAAATTATGATACCATGCCAACTTTCATGCTTTTCGGAGTTCATTTGAAGTGTTTTTTAATTTCAGGGTCATTTAGCTGAAAAAATCAGTAAATGCATGAAAGAATTTGTTTGCACATAAAATTTCTTCGCGTTTCAAATGCCAAAACACATAACTACCCTAACTATTACAGAGATTCCCTCCTGGGTGTGAAACACAGAAGAAAGTGATGATAGTGAAGCCCATCACATCCCAGATCTTTGGGTGTGAAACTTTTTCTTCGTGTGTCTCCCTTTGCATCGTAGCCATGGAAAATCTTCATCATTTAACGGGATGCTCGGGTCAATATTCACTGTGAATGGAGCAATTTCATCAAACTTTTCATAATCTTCTAACATGTCTGTCTTGTCATCCACTCCCACGATGTTTCTCTTTCCAGAAAGAACTATGTGGCGCTTTGGCTCATCATATGATGCATTCGCTTCCTTATCTTTTCTTTTTCTGGGCTTGGTAGACATGTCCTTCACATAGAAAACCTGTGCCACATCATTGGCTAGGACGAATGGTTCGTCTGCATACGCAAGATTGCTAAGATCCATTGTTGTCTTTCCATACTGCGGGTCTTCCGTTACCCTGCCTCGTGTCATATTGACCCATTTGCACCGAAACAAAGGGACCTTCAAACCACGTCCATAGTCAAGTTCCCATATGTCCTCTATGTAACCATAATATGTTTCCTTTCCCGTCTTGGTTGTTGCATCAAAGCGAACACCACTGATTTGGTTGGTGCTCTTCTTATCTTGGGCGATCGTGTAAAATGTATTACCATTTATCTCGTACCCTTTGAAAGTCATTATATTAGAAGATAGTAACCAGGAAAGCGAGTACAGGTCATCTTCAATAGAGGCGTCATGCATGGTACGTCTCTGCAACTAGCCGGCGAAACTCCTAGTTTGTTCACGTGTAATCCAGTCATCAGACCGCTCCGGGTGTTTGGAGCGTAGAAAATTCTTGTGTTCATCCATATACGGAGCCACAAAGGCGGAATTCTGTAGAACTGTGTAGTGTGCTTCAGTGACAGAATGTCCGTCCATACATATTATTTGATTCCCTCCTAGCGTGCCTTTTCCACCCAGTCTGCCCTTATGCCGCGATTCAGGAACACCAATCGGCTTAAGGTCAGGAATAAAGTCAATACAAAACTCAATGACCTCCTCATTTTCATGGACCTTGGAGATGCTTCCTTCTGTCCTAGCACGGTTATGAACATATTTCTTTAAGACTCCCACTAACCTCTTAAAGGGGAACATATTGTGTAGAACTACAGGACCCAAAACGTTAATCTCTTCGCATAGGTGAACTAGGACGTGCGTCATGATATTGAAGAAGGATGGTGGGAACACAAACTCAAAACTGACAAGACATTGCACCAAATCATTCTCTAACCTTGGTATGATTTCTGGATCGATTACCTTCTGAGAGATTGCATTTCGGAATGCACATAGATTCACAATGGCTAATCGAACGTTATCCGGTAGAAGCCCCCTCAAAGCAACCGGAAGCAGTTGCGTTATAATCACATGGCAGTCATGAGACTTTAGGTTCTGGAACTTTTTCTCTGCCATGTTTATTATTCCCTTTATATTCGACGAGAAGCCAGACGGTACCCTAATACTGAGCAGGCATTCAAAGAAGATTTCCTGCTCTTCTTTGGTAAGAGCGTAGCTGGCATGACCCTGATGTATGCCATCTTTTCCGTGCATATGTTGCTGGTCCTCCCGTGCCACGGGTGTATCTTTTGTCTTCCCATTCACGCCCAAGAAGCCAAGCAGGGTCACACAAAGATTCTTCGTCACGTGCATCACGTCGATTGCGGAGCAGACCTCTAGGTCTTTCCAATAGGGCAGGTCCCAGAATATAGATTTCTTCTTCCACATGGGTGTGCGTCCGTCAGCGTCATTCAAAACAGGTTGTCCGCCAGGACCCTTTCCAAAGACTACCTTCAAATCCTTGACCATATCATGTACATTAGCACCAGTACGGTGGCGAGGCTTCGTCCGGTGATCCGCCTCACCTTTGAAATGCTTGCCTTTCTTTCTTACGGGATGCCTGCTTGGAAGAAATCAACGATGTCCCAGGTACACATTCTTCCTACAATTATCCAAATATATATTGTTGGTATCATCCAAACAGTGCGTTCATGCGCCGTATCCCTTGTTTGTCCGTCCCGAAAGGTTACTAAGAGCAGGCCAATCATTGATGGTCACGAAAAGCAACACCTTTAGGTCAAATTCTTCCCCCATGTGCTCATCCCATGCACGTACACCTCACTAGAAGAAATATGTCAACTTGTGACCAGCACTATTGGTCACTGAATGGTCACTGTTTTCAATTTGTGACCTTTTTGTGACCAAAAACATAAGGTCAAAAGCTGGCGGTCGTAAACTGACTATAGCGACCTTTCTTTTGGAATGGTCGTAGACGTTTATGACCAAAATACGTCTACTGTGGCGTTTTGGTCACTAGCAACCTCCCCAGGCCACGTAGGCATCCAGCGTGGCAATCTGATGTGGCACAAGATTCAGCCCGGTCCAATTTGATTTTCTACATGGGCCTAGCCCAACAATTCGGCCTTTTTACTGTATATTTTCTCTATTAATTTTCTTTCGCTACATGGACCTGGCCTAACAATTTGGCCTTTTTTATATTTTGGGCCATGGTCTTTTTAGTTTTTCAGTATATATTTTTTAATCTGGTCCCACAAGTCAGATGGGTCCCACTTGTCATAATCTCCTATATTGGTCCCACATGTCAAAAATGTGAGCATTGTTTAGATTATTTTCACAAATGGGCCCACTAATCAGGTTTCCATTTCACACATCTTCAAATCACACAAATAATCAATATTTTAAATAGAACAGAAAAAATGTAGAATTTCTTAGGCCTGGAGCTCCTGCACATAGTCTATTACAATCTGTGCATAGTCTATTACAACCCAGTTATGCCTACTATTACAGTACTATAATATTTACAGTTTATTACAGTTAAACAGAACAAATCTTTGCTGCTAGGGCTACACGCCGCTTCGAACTTGAAATTTCCTAGGCCTGGAGCTCCGGTAAAAGGGTGAACACAAAGGCATTAGAGTACCATCTTCATTCCTGGAGTAGATATTCAAACCTCCAGGTTTAGTGTATAGACAATCTAGAAAATATATATTTAACAAAATTTCACAGAAATGCAGATTTATGGATCGAATGTATGATAAAGCAACAGATTCAAACAACTTCAAATTAATGACTAGATGTTTTAGAGACCAATTATAGCAGAACACTAGATGTTTCCAATGCATATTCGCAGAACCTTGGCATACTCACAAAATCTTAAATCAATCCTAAATCAATGTTGCCTACAAGAAAGACTCATCAATCTCATGTTTTGAAAAGCAACGTGGGTGAAACTAAGTCAAAATAAGGAGCATACCAAATTCATGTCAACAAAAATTAGCTTGTGATCCATAACACAATATTTATTCTTTACAAAGTAGAATTTCCGTAGATATGATTACCAGACACCAAATAGAAAGTAACATGTACAGAATGTGACAGCATTTAGTTCACTTTATTGTACAACTTGGGTCCAGGTTACTCGGTTGGACAAGATGCATTTGTTAACTATGAAGAGAATGACACTATTATGCGAGATATTTGTTGTGTCGCTAACAATCACCATGTAAGAATGTTTTTCTGTAGTAATACATGAACATCAAGTGAGAGTGGTGTTTTGTTCTTACCACAGCGGAACAATTGAGACAATGCCCGATTCTCCTTGCTTCTCCACAAGACTCGACCAGCAGCACGCATCCTTGAAGGAACCAGTAGCGCTGTTTGCTCCCTTGGCCCAGCTCCTTGCCGCGGAGGACAGACAGGACTTGGATGCGGAGCCTGCTGCACACGGCATATTGTGTCACTACTTGCAGCAACAGAAGGAACTCACATATCATAGAACTTGCAGCAACAGAAGAACATGCATTCAAATAGAGATCATGAGCATGTTCACTGTGATATTGAACTCCTGTTACAATCTTATGAGCATGCATTCAAATAGAGATCATGCAATCAAATGGAGTAGTTACAGTCTTAACTAAGAATATCATGAGCATGTGCATGAGTAAAATGAGCATCAGCATGTGTTAACAGGATCATAAGCATGTGTATGAGTAAAATAACAGAGGATAAGAAGATATGTTTAGTTACAGTCTTACAATTAATGCTTTGTAACTACAAATAACTGAAAAATGAGTACCATAGATGTACAGAATTTGTAGGCTCCGTTTGTAACTACAGTACTCCTTTCATTTGTTTGAAATTTTCAGTAGATGTCACAGTAGCATGATAAAAATTTTAGTTGAAACTATAGATGCAGTACACTAAATTACTGAAGCCTTGCTAAACAGCAAGTCTTACAGTAAACAACAGGACTTAATTACTTACTCTACTACTAACAGCAAGCCTATCTTTAATTACTTACTCTACACTCATTACAGATCAAGAAGAGATTCTGGAAATTTTAATTGAATTCAATTAAATTTGTGCTACTGCTGCTGTTATAAAACTACTGATACTACTCATGCAACAATTAGCATGAGATACAAGCAGCAGTAAGCACCAAGATTACTACACCAAGTCAAATTTAAGCTACTGAAAAATGGTGGAAGATTCATGACAAGAATAATAGTAGCAGAAGCTTCATGTGCTAAAATATTGAAGCTTCATGTGCAAAATTACTCAAGCTTTATGTGCAAAATTAACTGTAGGTGCTGAAGCTATTCCAAAATTATCACAAAATTTAAGCTATCATCCTGCTGCAGAAATAGCCACCGTCCAGGCCCCCATCATCCGCCAGGCTGCCGCCAAGCTCCAGCCCCTCCAGCGATGACCACAAGGGCCTCCTGTACAACATCATGAGAACAGGCAAGGACTGCAACATCCAGGTAACAACAAAGTTCAGCACAATAAAATAGATATTATGGTCACTTGACTACAATGATTCTTCCTACTACTATCGTTCTTAGAAGTGAAAGCTTCTGCTAGCCATTCTGTTACTTCATAGTGTCATGGCATGTCAATATATTCAGTACAAACATATAGTAGTAGGTATGTAGGAGAACCTCATGCTTGACAGGGGTTTCTCTGAGTTTAATGGATGACAGCCCCTAGCTTACTGAATTAACAAACACACCAGCAAACACTTAACTTGACAGCCCCTAGCTTACTGAATTAACAAACACACCAGTACAAACATATAGATCACTCTATCCATTCACAAAAATAAAGAAATAGGTGGATGTCATCTCAATATTGTCGCTAATTAAGAGCTTCAATGTTCATCAAGAATGCATGCTCATTGTTTTGCTAATTAAGAGTGCCATAGTTCACTGTCAATAGCAGCGGCTTCAGGGACACCGAAAATTAAAAACCAAGGATGGAAGTAAATTAACCCTGACTAGTGTTGAGCTGGTCGTGAAGCTGAAACTTAATTTGAAGAAAAGGAGGTCCTGGTTGGTCAATTATCGTCAGTCAGGCTGAGCATTGTGCAGCAAAAAAAGCAAGCAGGAGCTAATGGCCTATGAACTACTAGTAGCACAGCTGTAGTAGAAGATATAATTGTGCATGATGTAAGACAGTAAGAAGCGGCGCCATGAACCCCGGCGCCGCGGCTGCTCCGGTCGGCCGCCACTCCGTTTGGCCGGTGACGGCGAGGCCCAGGAACAGGAGGAAGCCCCCCAGATGGCTGCAACAACAACATGAACAACAACGAGAGTCAGATCGCAAGCAGGGGAACATGAACTAGAAACCAGAACCAGAGAAGAAGCACATGACCTTGGAAGATGGAGCACCAAGCGGATCTGGAAGCCGACGCCATGGAGGAGATGAGCTCCAGGTCTAGCCATCTCTGGCCTCGCCGTTGTCGCTTGTGGCGGATCCCGACAAAGTTAAAGTGGCGGCCGAAACCCTAGCCACAGGTGAGGTTGCGGGCTTGCACTAGAGGGTGCGAGAGACGGATCTGACGGGAGGGAGGAAGAGTTGCACGAGGGGAGCCCGGGGTGTGCTGCGCGCCGGCGAGAGCCGCCTCAACTCACCGGAATCGAGTGGAGCAGAGGAGTCGCGGGAGGGAGAGAGAGATGGCTCGCGGGGGAGAAGGGCGTGGGGGAGGCCATGGACGGCGGGGAGGTGGAGGTGGCGATCTAGAAAGGAGGAG
>NC_057812.1:15370756-15394584 GCF_018294505.1 Triticum aestivum | reverse complement strand
GTGGAAAATGTCCATGAGGACAGACCTAGGGTTTCGGCTCGGGTGGGTTTGGGCCGTTGGATTCGGAAGCATCTGACGGTGGTTGATGCGTGATCCGCGTGATATGCCTATAGACCAATCAGAACACAACAAAATATTTGAAGACTTTATGACCTTTTAAATAGGTCACGAAAAAATCATTTTCCATTTTTTAGTGCTCAAAATGAGTTCTTTTTTGTAAAAGACCTACCAAATATTTGTTCAAATGATATTCTTTATATTCTTTATATTTGTTCAAAATGAGTTCTTTATACTCTGCAAAAGTTTACATCTTGGAATAGTAAACAGTATCGACAAAGGGATTTTTTATATTCTTTGCACAAAAAACCATTTTCCATTTTTCGAGTGCCCCAAATGAGGTTTTTCTGTGAAGGACCTACCAAATAATTGTTGCCAAATTGGACCAAATCATTTTTATAAAATACTAGGTCATATTTAATGCACAATTGACCAAATGGTTGGGTGAAAAATGTTTTGATCCACCTCTCGTGAAAAAGACAAATTTCCACCGATTCAGTTGGAAGCGGGTCAAATTTGAACTGTAGCTACCTCGTAGTTTGCTCTTTATTTTTTTCCAAAAATCATTTCTAGGTACATAAGTATCTATTTAATCATAAAAACACCAAAAAATTTCAAGATTCAACCACTAGCTAGGAACAGTCAAACCCGCTGTTTTGACCGCATTTTGAAACGGGCATAAAAAATCACAAAATTGGAAAACCTTCGCATTGTGTCATTATATGTGACCAAGTTTCTAGGAAAAATAATAAACTTGTAATACGGTAATTATTTTAAAAAAGTGTACTCAGAAATGAGCTATCATGCGTGAAGATTCATGGCTTTCAAGCCAAATGATCAATCTTATGGCCACATTCATGGCATAGTTTGTTAAAATGATCTCATATTGTGCAAAAGGGCGTATCTTGGAATTCCAAACAATGTTGCCTAAGGAAGTTTTCATTTTCTTTGCACGGAAAGTTCATTTTCCATTTTCTGAGTGCCCGAAATGAGGTTTTTTTGTGAAGGAACTACCAATTAATTGTTGCAAAAATGGAACAAATCAATTTTATAAAATACTAGGCCATGTTAATGCACAATTTACCAAATGGTTGGGTCTAAAAAGTTTTGATCCACCTCTGGTGAGAAAGACAAATTGCTGCCGATTCAGTTGGAAACGGGTCAAATTTGAACTGCAGCTACCTCATAGTTTGCTATTTATTTTTTCCAAAAATCATTTATAGGTACATAAGTATCTATTTTATCATAGAAACACCAAAAGTTTTCCAAGATTCAACCACTAGCTAGGAACGGTCAAGCCCGCCGTTTTGACCGCATTTTGAAACGGGCATAAAAAATTCAAAAAAAATCAAAAAATTGGAAAACCTTCGCATTGTGTCATTATATTTGACCAAGTTTCCAGGAAAAATAATAAACTTGTAATACGGTAATTATTTTAAAAAAGTGTTCTCAGAAATGAGCTATCATGCGTGAAGATTCATGGCTTCTTCAAGCCAAATGATCAATTTTATGGCCACATTCATGGCATAGTTTGTTCAAATGATCTCATATTATGCACAAGGGTGCATCTTGGAATTCCAAACAATGTTGCCTAAGGAAGTTTTCATTTTCTTTGCACGGAAAATTCATTTTCCATTTTTCGAGTGCCCAAAAGGACGTTTTTTGTGAAGGAACTACCAAATAATTGTTGCAAAAATGGACCAAATCAATTTTATAGAATACTAGGCCATGTTTAATGCACAATTGACAAAATGGTTGGGTGTAAAAAGTTTTGATCCACCTCTGGTGAAAAAGACAAATTGATGCCGATTCAGCTGGAAACGGGTTAAATTTGAACTCCAGCTGCCTCATAGTTTGCTATTTATTTTTCCAAAATCATTTCTAGGTACATAAGTATCTATTTTATCATAGAAACACCAAAAGTTTTCCAAGATTCAACCACTAGTTAGGAACGGTCAAGCCCGCCGTTTTGACCGCATTTTGAAACGGGCATAAAAAAATAAAAAAAATTGGAAAACCTTCGCATTGTGTCATTACATGTGACCAGGTTTCCAGGAAAAACAATAAATTTGTAATACGGTAATTATTTGAAAAAAGTGTTCTCAGAAATGAGCTATCATGTGTGAAGATTCATGGCTTTCAAGCCAAATGATCAATCTTATGGCCACATTCATGGCATAGTTTGTTCAAATGACCTCATATCGTGCACAAGGGTGCATCTTGGAATGACAAACAATGTTGCCTAAGGAACTTTTCATTTTCTTTGGACGAAAAATTCATTTTCCATTTTTTCGAGTGCCCAAAATGAATTTTTTGTGTGAAGGATCTACCATATATTTGTTGCAAAATTGGACCTAATCAATTTTATAAAATACTAGGCCATATATAATGCACAATTGACAAAATGGTTGAGTGTCGAAAGTTTTGATCCACCTCTAGTGAAAAAGACAAATTCCCGTCGCTTCAGTTGGAAGCGGGTCAAATTTGAACTACAGGGGCCTCATAGTTTTCTCTTTATTTTTTCCAAAAATCATTTCTAGGTAAATAAGTATCTATTTAATCAGAAATACATGGTTTGATGGCGATACATCGAGGTTTGGACGGTGGCCGAGGGCCCCAACTCTAGAGCGCATACGCTCGCATGCCGCCGCGTGGTCACCGCGTGACCGTGGCGTTGCCATGCGTTCTGGGCGGCCTAGACATGTCTAGTGGGTTGGGAACTCCCCAGGTAGGTGCTAGGAAGAAAATTATAACATAAGATTCGCATGAGGATACCCAACTATGCTCAAACATGAATTAGCAGCCAAGTGTTTGATTAGCGGTACGGGAAATGCACATGGCCAATGGGCGTGAGTTTTGGCTGAGGATGATCATATACTAAGAAGAATGTCTTCACAAATTTTTAGGGAAATCAAGAATATATAAATAACACTTCCTTCACAAAGTGCTGCTCTAAACAGAATAGGAAAATGAATATTGTTGAGTTATTTTTGAACTAGGCAAGGAAGGTTTTTGACATATTTGATGAAGATATGATCCAAACAATTTATGAGAATTTTTTGGGAATTTTTGGAATAACAGAAATATAGGTTGCTTCACAACCTAGGGCAAAAATTGACACATGGACATGACACATAGGCAAAACTGATGAGATGGCGCCTAGTCATCACAACCCACCACAATCTACAAGGCTATGACCATCTATATTGGTCATTAACAACTAGAAATAAGGCAGCTGTGAGAACCCGGAATTAACTTTCAGACCCTCCTGTGTATATTTGTCAACCCCAGGATCATTGTTGACAACACAGTGTAATGATATCATTGCACAATACATAAAAGGTATTACACTTTTAAATATATCTTGCCACAAGGCATACCTAGATAAATGTCTCATGACACTTATTACATTCAGAAAAATAGCGGAAAGTACAATGCGTAGCGGCTCCATCTCAGCCACAGGCAGTCGATGTAGTCCATGTGACCTCACTCCTACGGATCGCCATAGTAGTTGTAGTCATCACCTTCATCTCCATGCAACTCTGTTGTCAACAAAATTATTGCCATGAGTACATTACGTACTCAACATGCCTCCCTCGGGGAAGGACCTAATAGCTACATGTGGCTTCAAAGGAAGTCTGTATGGCTCATTTGCGTAAAGCTAATTTTGTTTAACAAATAAAGTAGTTGGATGGAAGCAGTTTTAGATGAAAACATGTTTTATCTTCAGAACAACTTTCATCAAGTGAGGATCCTCGATCAACTCACGTCCTTCATAGGTTCCAAGAATAGGAGCAAAGAGGGAATAAGCAAGACAGATCCTGTATGTCAAGAAAGATTCATGTGCTGTCCTTGACCATGGACACGGCTATTCGAATAGTTTTACACTCTGCAGAGGTTGTACACTTTTACCCACACGACACAATCCCGACTTTTTGCCACCAGCCGTCGCTAGCGTAGTACACCATATGGTATACCAGCAGGGAGATTGTGACGAGGTCTTTGGACTAGATCCCCCAAAGATGTGACATGCCCACCGGGTCTGGCGCATGGAAATGAGAGTACGTCCTCAAACCGGTCCCCCCATCTATGCCGAGGATACTCCCCGCAGGGCAGCTATCCCATCTGCGGTACGGCGACATCGACACCTAAGGCTGACTAGCTTACTTGACCAAGCCAGTGCCCATATAGCATGTGGATGTACTGTTATCACAATCTTCAAATCCAAGACTTATTAGGCCTTAAGCGGCACGGACGACTGATTGCCCCCTTCAACTCGTGAAGGGCAGCCAATCGCTCCTTCAATCATTGATTCAGCTGTCGCCGGGCCAGTATTCAGATGGTAAGTTTCACCCAGAGTAGAAGAGGATAGAGAAGGTCAACAAGGCCAACTTGCCTAGCTCAGCAAGCTCAATAAATAAGTTTCAAGTGTCAATGACTAAAAGGACATTCAACAAAGCAGCTATAGGGTAATAAGCATGGCTAAGCATTTCTACTCTACCAGAATACTATATAATTCTACTCGGGTGTCAAGTGAATAGGCGACAAGCGGATCAGGGTAATGTGTCAATCGACACAATAGCTACGAGAATTAAAATAGCATGCATATAGTAACCATAAAATACAATGCAATTTTGTAAACATAGGATAAGTGTGATCAAAGAAGGAGGCATGCCTTCGTTGTTGAGTCCTTCGGTAACCTGTTTCTATCCATGTCCAACCTCGCCACTCCCGACTCGTCATAACGATAGCAAATGGAAAACAAATAAATACCAAAACAAGAGTAATCCAAATAACATCCAAAAAAATTAAGGGTGGATGGATAGCAAGATATTGATCAGATGGAGATTCCAAAAGGAGATAGATTGATTGGAAGGTAAGTAGAGGACTCAATGAATTGACAGGGTTTAGGTTGATGATGGATAATCAAGGCTTCCCCACAAGTCTAACGTTCTAATACGAACTATGCTATTGACCACGAGTAGTTCCCGCTACACAACCTGACTAACTATAAAAGAAATTACTATATAACATACGCACACGCATCAACACACCTGAAATTGAACCAACCTAAGCATTATAACTAAACAATCACAACATGGTATGATAAAGGAAAAGAAAGTTAACCACAAATAAATATTTACATAGAATCTAAATATTTATAATGGATAACAACAGCCAAACATATACATCAACTATATAATAATTCCAAACGAACAAACAATAAAAACCATACTAGTTAAGCAATTGAACATCATTCAACAACATGAGTTGAAATGATCTCAGTCTAGTCCTAACATATTATTAAAAGGAAATATAATCAACTGCATTATATCAAACTAATTCATTTGTCAAACAATTAACAAGAACTACACAACACATTGAACAAATGGATGCACATCTATCCTAGGCATGATATGATTAAGAGTAACAATCAACTGAGAATAAATATTTGGATGAATCCAAATACTTATAATGGTTAACAACAATCAAAGACTAAACATAAATCATAAAAACTATTAGCAAGCATATCTATAAAAGAAGACAAACCAATACTAATTAAGGCAGAAACTAATTAAACAACTTAATAATAACACACACCTCACACAATACATGTGAGTATAGATTCACTAGATGTCTAAGCAAATAACACAAGCATGACACATACGAGTGATCCTGATAAGATACTAAACTAGAATCTGGTCTTACTACTAAAGAACAACTAATACTCAAGTAACCACTAGCAATAATATTACCACTTCATGGTTACATAATAGATCAAACTATGCACACTAAGCATATGAGGAAGATACAACTCAACTAACATGAAATGTAAACTATCTTAAGCATGTGCTAAACTATCGTAACAAGACCCAACACTCCTGAGGCTACCATAAGACCAAAGTGATCGTCCATAAGAATGCACAAGAGACTAAGTACTCAATTATAGCACATAGACAAAACAAGACATGAAAGATCACTTGCATGACTGACAACTAGACAACTAACAATGCCACAACTAGATAAAGTATATATGAAGTCTAGGCATACAACAACGTAATAGTGAGGTAGACTAGATATAACACTAATCATGGATGATCATGACACAAGATGCCAAACTATGCTACTAGTAGAATACAACTTATAATTATGACATAACTTAGTTGATATCAACTAACATGACTATCAAGAATGGCATTAGCACACAACACTATCATGCTAGTTGTGACTTATAAGCAAAAGGGAAAAGCATACTAAGCAAGTACACATCTAGGTTATGACATCAATCACATCAAGCAATGTGCTCTACTTGCATGAATAACATGAAGACATGTATTTCTACCTAGTACAACCTAGACTTGCTAATACATAATTGGACAACCTAGGCATCATAGAACACACGGGTCGTTACACACATGTTATGCAATCTCTTTATACAATCCCAACAACATGGCATAGTGTTGATCAAGCAAGAAGTTGCTCAATAAAAGAATGCACAAGATCAACAAACTACTATAATGTAAATCAGGGCTAACCATATGTGTAGTCATACAATGCAAACTAGAAATGATATAGTACATGGTATGCATACAATCAAACATGCATTCTACTGTAAGTAATTGTTAACACGACATGGTAATAAACTAATATAAATAAACACACATGATAATTATCAATATGCAATAAACTAGTTTTATTCCATCAGAATGATTCTATATAGCAATACAAATATGAATGGCATAAAGCATCCAACCATGAAATCATGGATAACAAACATCTAGAAAGAAGAGGAACAACTTGGAAATTATATTCTACACAACAAACTATAATGCACTCATTTCCAAACAACAAGGCATTTTATTTGACATCTAGCATAAAGAAAACTATGCAAAACACCTACAAATGATGCCTAATAACTATCAGAGGATGCCATGCTTTCAAACCAATAAAACGAACATGCGACATGGACGGAAATGAAAATGTAAACCATATCTAAGATATCTTCATGCTAAACAATAAGAAAATAAGAAAACATGAAGTCTTTAATAATTAAAGAAATCAAACAAAGCTTAGAATAATCTTACAAAGTCCTAAGCATGGAGACAATTCACCAAAAATCTGTACGCATTCTCAACATAGAACCATAAATAGTACTAGGCATTATTTAAATGATAACAATACGATTACCTATCAATGCTCCAAATCTAATTAAAATAGTAACACCCGACAAGCATTTACGAACAATAATAATCCGATACACCAATCAACTCGCGCACATGGTAAGAATTTGCAAAGACTTGTACAGAGACATATCATAGGACTACACACGCACCAAAGAAAAATACCATCAAGATCATACTATATTTGACAATTTAAATAATCCTACAAATACGTCTAAGAAATCACATGACACTCTCTGTAAAATATATGAGATGATTAGCATGCACTCCTAACATTATGAAATATTTAGGAGTAACTTCTAGACATGTCATGAACATGCAATAAAAAAACATATTAACATAAAAGTTAACCGAACAAGAAACTCACTTGAATTTTACCCAAAACAACTATGATTAAAAGCACCCCACAACACACCTATTACAACGACAATCTAAATATACCGCCGAGTTCCTATGACCAAAACTATCATTTCATATGTTGACCTCAAGACCATCTGACGAATAGAAAACAAAAAAGATACGTCGTTGCCACCAATCGATCTCGGTTTCGGACACACACGGTCAATGATAGAGATAGGTTGAATCATGATGTTTACGGGATACACTAGGTGATGACAAGCACACGTGCAAAAGGAATTTGATAGAGGCTCACCGAGTTTGACGGAACGGTGCGACGAACTTGATGAACAGTGTACGCGGACATGCAGAATTCTTCGTGTGTGGTTGACGGATCGTGTTCCTTCTTCCCTGAATGGAATCATGGCGTGGAGGAGGAGTTTATGGCACGAGGATTCGAGTAGAGATGGTCCGAGTCATCGGGATCGAGCATCAGTGTCCATGGAGGTTCAAAGTTCATGAAGTTGCCTTGGAGAGACAGGGGAAAGGAAGAGGGCAGGGGTTGCTAGGGGAATGGAAGAGAAGGTGGAGGCGCTGAATATGATGGCTTCAGTTTTGGAATCCGATGGGATTGATGGGAATTACTGAGGGCTGTGTCTCTTAAGTACCTGGCTGTTGACGTTTCCTCTTTCCCTGAGTTGTGAGTGTACAGAGAAAGGAGAAGAGGGGTTCGTTTGGTTGGGAGTGATGGGCCAGATCAGGCCAGGCCCATGAGGGAGGAGGGAAGCAGGAGAAAAATTAGAGAGGGAGTTGTTGCGCTACAGTCCAAGAGATATGGAGAAAGAAAAATAAAAGAGATGGGCTGGGTCCATACGGGTGAGAGGAATAAGAGAAGGTAGATTGGGCGTTGGATATTGCCCAGTGTTTGGGAAAAGAAATTAAATATATTTTCCTTCTTAGGAAAATCTAGAAAAGGAATAGATACCAACAAATTCAAAAGAAGTTCCAAATACATATGCGCATAATTTAATATGCCGAAGGGAGAAAACCAAAACCCAACTAAAAGAGAAGGACAAACTCAATTTAAATTTAAGTTTGCATTAGGTCAAATTAAATCCTCCAAATTATAAAAGTTCAATTTAAGCTTTCTTAACAAATAAAACAAATGAAATTTTCTCGCCCTGATTTTTGGAAAAAAAATCTTAAACATTATGAGAATCCGGATGTTACAGCAGCAGACCAGCCCTGTTTGCTTTGTGACCATTTGTGTAAGGAAATTACGACCTTTCTGACCAAAATGGTCGCAATAGTTTAGGGTTTGGAGTCCCCCGAACAGCTTTTGACCAATTGGTCTCAAATGGTCATAGATCTATGACCAATTCTTCTAGGGTCATTGACAGAAGGTCACTAGTTGACATATTTCTTGTAGTGCCTGTTCCATTCCACAACTGTAAGAATTCTTCAACTAATGGCCTTAGGTTCACATCAATGTCATTGCCGAGTTGCTTAGGGCCTTGGATGAGCACTGGCATCACAATGAACTTCCGCTTCATGCACAACCAAAGAGGAAGGTTATACAAACATAGAGTCACAGGCCAGGTGCTATGGTTGCTGCTCTGCTCCCCAAAAGGATTAATGCCATCTGCGCTTAGACCAAACCATACGTTCCTTGCGTCACCTGCAAACTACTTCCTGTACTTTTTCTCGATTTTTCTTCACTGCGACCCATCAGCGGGTGATGAAGCTATGTACCTAGGGTAGGGGCACGGACCTGTCCAAAGAGCCCTACTCAAGGACATCCCTAGAAGAAGTCACCTTTCAATCGACTTGAAGGTATCCCACTCGACGGGTTCAAGACACTCGACCAAGAAGCGATCACTCGACCATGAAGCCAACCACTCGACTGCCAGGAGACCTAAAGTCACTCCGCAGGCAAACGGTCGGCTATTAAGTAGTCTTTATGGTCATTATAGCACTTTATTAGGGACGTTACCAATAACGCCCAACCTTAAATGTACCTTAAACCCTGCATCGCTGAGGGCGGGAGACGGCCGTCGAACTCTATATAAGCCACCCCCTCCTCAGTATAGAGGGTTCGCACCCCTGTTATTCATACACACGTAATCCAGTCGACCGCCTCCGGGCACCAAGACGTAGGGCTGTTACTTCCTTCGAGAAGGGCCTGAACTCGTAATCCTCGTGTGTTTACAACTTCCCAATAGCTAAGATCTAGCCTCTCCATACACACCCCCCTACATCACTGTCAGAGTTAGAACCACGACAGTTGGCGCCCACCGTGGGGCAGGAATCTTAGCGCCTGATTGGAGAAGTTGCGATTTTTCTGATCCCTTTGATCATGGTTTCGCGCGGAGTTTTGGTGGAGGGCCACGAGATCCGCCTCGGCGCGCTCACGTTCATCGCCGACGACACCGCCTGGCTTCAGGAGGCACCACTCGACATCTACGCGCTCCCCGTCCGCGGTGCGACGCACTTCCGCGCATGCGTTCGTGGCGTCCTCCTGCGGCAGCCGTCGACCCAGTATCGGTCGGCCCCCGTGTCGTCTCCCCGCTATGTCTCCCATCGGCGCAAGCGCTCCGGTCGGTCGAGACTTCAGAGGTGGGCGAGGCATGCCGTGGCTCGCCAGTCGGCCGCCCCACAAGTCGCGGCAATCGAGCCCGACGAATCTCTCTGCGGCTTGTTCCATTGGCTCCGCGGAGACCGCATCCGAGTGCGACAGCAGCGACCCAGCGGCTGAGGTTTTGGCGGTCGATGGAACGCACAGTCCTCCCGGTTTCCCTCGCGCTGATGGAGGCGCGGGTGGGGGCGACCCGTCGCATCCCCATGATGAGTATCTCCCCGAACCTCTCACGTCATTACAGCGAGAGGAGCTTCGCCGCCAGAACATGGATGCGCTCCACACTCCTATCGTCGGATAGACCCCCGAGGCCCGGGCCATGGAGGACGCGCGCTTGGCTAACTTGGCCGAGCGCACTCGACTGGAGAATCTCCAGCGAGCACTCGACGAGCAAGCGCGTCAGCGGGCTCCCGAGTCTAGTCGACGTTAGCTCTTCCCGCCGATGCAGGTATACCGAACCCCAGTTCAGAATTTGGCCGCCGCGGCCCGTATAGCAGAATCGATTCAGCCCTCCCAGTCGGAGGCTGGCAGGGGCTTGTTGCAGATTAGAGCGTTGCTCCGGGTGGCGGGAAACCAGAATTCCGCTGTTTCTCAGTCGCGGAATAGGATCCACAGCCGATCCGTTGCAACAGACACAGTCCAGTCGGCTCACAGCCCGAGATCGCCCCCGAGGCGTGAGGGACGTGGTGACCGGCATGATCAGTACAGAAGGAATGAGCAGTATGATCACCGATCCGATCGTGATGATCAACATCGAGTGCCAACCCCTCCCCCGAGGAGTGGGTCATATGCGCCTCGACATCGAGACGACAGGCACCCTCATAGTGTTGGGCAGAGGATTCCAATCGACCCCAGGGACCCAGGCTTTGACGCGAGATCTATCCTCGTTCAAGGTTTGGTTGACAGGAACAAAGCTCATCGGGAAGGCCACAACAGAGATGCACCTGCCAGGAGCAGAGTACATGTTTCGGGGCCAGAGTGTTTCAGTCGAGCCATCAGAGCCGCAGTGATTCCTCCCAACTTCAGGTTGGCGACTGGAGTCAGCAAGTTCACCGGTGAGTCTAAGCCTGACACTTGGCTCGAAGATTACCGAGTGGCTGTACAGATTAGCGGTGGCAATGATGAGGTGGCCATGAAGCATTTGCCTCTCATGTTAGAGGGCTCAGCCAGAGCGTGGGTAAATCAGTTGGCACCCAGCAGCATCTACACTTGGGAGGACCTCTCCCGAGTGTTTGTCACAACCTTTGAGGGAACATGCAAGCGACCCGCAGGCCTTACAGAATTACGTTCTTGCATACAGAAACCGAATGAAACTCTGAGGGATTACATCCAGAGGTGGATCACGTTGCATCACACAGTTGAGAATGTGCCTGACCATCAGGCAGTTTGTGCCTTTAAAGAAGGCGTTAAATACAGAGAATTGAATCTGAAGTTTGGTCGAACTGGAGAGATGTCTCTGAACCGGATGATGGAGATTGCCACCAAATACGCTAATGGTGAAGACGAAGATCGACTCCGGAGTGGCAAGCACAAGGCAGTCGCCCAAGAAACCGGAGGAAACTCCAGTCGGAAACAGAAGCGGAAGGCCGAGCCAGCCGCCCCTGGGGAGGCCCTGGCCGCAACCCAGGGAAATTTCAAGGGAAAATCCAAAGGCCCCTGGAAGCCCAAGAAAGTCAAGGATCAAGATGGAAATGATGTTTTGGATCTGCCATGTCACATCCACACCAAGAAAGATGAAGAGGGTAATTTTATTTACCCAAAGCATACCACTCGACAGTGCCGGCTCCTGATCCAGCAGTTTCAGGGCAAACAGTCCAAAGATAAGGAAAAAGGGTCGGACAGAGTTGAGGACAAGGAAGATAGTGACGATGGATACCCCCAAATCAATTCCACCCTGATGATTTTTGCTGATATCGAAAGCAAAAGTCGACTGAAAGTCATTAACCGTGAGGTGAATATGGTTGGTCCGGCAACACCCAGTTATCTGAAGTGGTCTCAGACTGCCATCACATTCGACCAGTCTGATCACCCTACGCACATTGCCACCCCTGGGAGGCAAGCTTTGGTGGTCGACCCAGTTGTCGAAGGCACTCGACTGACCAAAGTCCTGATGGATGGTGGCAGTGGCCTGAACATATTGTATGCTGAAACATTGAAAGGAATGGGCATTCCGATGTCCAGGCTCAGTACCAGTAACATGAGCTTCCACGGAGTCATTCCTGGAAAGAAAGCCGAATCACTCGGCCAGATCGCTCTTGATGTGGTTTTCGGTGATTCAAAGAATTACAGCAAGGAAAAGTTGACATTCGAGGTTGTGGACTTCCAAAGTGCTTATCATGCCATTTTGGGCAGGCCAGCTTACGCACGCTTCATGGCTCGACCATGTTATGTGTATCTCAAATTGAAGATGCCTGGTCCCAAAGGTGTGATCACTGTTACAGGCAATCAGAAGAAAGCAGAGGAGTGTTTTCAGAAAGGGTCAAAGATTGCTGACGCTCAGATGGCAGTTGTTGAGCAGCAAGAGTACCAGAAGACTGCTGATCCGAGTGAATTGCTACGAGCCAAGAAGCCTGCTTCAGAATCTGCTTTTCAGTCGTCCGGCGAAACTAAGCCAGTTCACATTCACCCGACCGACCCTGATGCTGCTCCGACTCACATCTCAACGACGCTCAACTCCAAATAGGAGGAAGCGCTCATCCAGTTCCTCCGTGAGAACTGGGACGTCTTCGCATGGAAGCCTTCTGACATGCCTGGAGTTCCCAAGGGGCTGGCTGAGCACCGTCTACGAGTCGACCCGAAGTTCAAGCCTGTGAAAGAACATCTTCGACGGTCTGCCGTCCAGAAGAGGAAAGCTATTGGCGAGGAGGTGGCTCGGCTCTTAGCAGCGGAGTTCATCCGAGAGATTTACCACTCCGAGTGGCTCGCCAATGTTGTCATGGTCTCCAAGAAGGACAAATCGCTTCGCATGTGCATTGACTTTAAACATATCAATCGGGCCTGCCCGAAAGATCATTTCCCTCTCCCCCGCATCGACCAGGTAGTCGACTCGACCGCGGGGTGTGAGCGTTTGTCTTTTCTAGATGCCTATTCAGGGTACCATCAGATCCGTCTGTATGGACCCGCCGAGATCAAAACGGCTTTCATCACCCCATTCGGGTGCTTCTGTTATATCACCATGCCCTTCAGCCTCAAGAATGCCGGAGCCACGTTCATGAGGATGATTCAGAAGTGTCTGCTCACTCAAATCAGTCGGAACATAGTAGTATACATGGATGATATTGTGGTTAAGTCACGAAAAGGTTCTGACCTACTGACTGACCTTACCGAAACCTTTGCTAACCTCAGGAGGTATGATATCAAGCTCAATCCATCAAAGTGCACATTCGGAGTTCCAGGTGGAAAGTTACTCGGTTTTCTCGTTTCCGAACGAGGAATCGACGCCAATCCCGAGAAAGTTGGCACCATACTCCGGATGAAGCGTCCTGTACGCATGCACGATGTCCAAAAGCTTATAGGCTGCTTGGCCGCTCTAAGTCGATTCATTTCTCGTCTCGGTGAAAAGGCGTTGCCCCTTTACCGACTGATGAAAAAGTCTGACAAGTTCGAGTGGACTCCAGAAGCTGATGCAGCGTTTGCAGAGCTCAAAGCTCTGCTCTCCACCCAGCCAGTGCTTGCTGCCCCAATCAGTAAAGAGCCTCTGCTGCTTTACATTGCGGCCACGGGACAAGTTGTCAGTACAGTACTTACGGTCGAGCGGGAAGAAGAAGGAAAGGCCTTCAGAGTTCAGCGCCCAGTATATTATGTGTCTGAAGTTTTGACCCCATCGAAGCAAAGATATCCCCATGACCAGAAGCTTGTATATGGGATCTACATGACCACGAAGAAGGTTGCACACTACTTCTCTGACCATTCCATTACAGTCGTCAGCGACGCTCCACTGTCAGAAATCTTGCATAACAGAGATGCAACTGGTCGAGTGGCGAAGTGGGCGATTGAACTCCTTCCCCTAGATATCAACTTTGAAGCAAAGAAGGCTATAAAGTCCCAAGCAATTGCAGATTTTGTCGCCAAGTGGATTGAACAGCAGCTTCCGACTCAAGTTCACTCGGAGCACTGGACCATGTTCTTCGATGGATCTAAGATGCTGAATGGTTCCGGTGCTGGGGTAGTATTGGTCTCCCCCCGAGGAGATAAGCTCAGATATGTTCTCCAGATTCACTTTGATTCCTCCAATAATGAAGCAGAATATGAAGCACTCTTGTATGGGCTGCACATGGCCATTTCACTCGGCGTCCGGCGCCTCATGGTCTACGGCGACTCAGATTTGGTGGTTAATCAGGTGATGAAGGAGTGGGACGTCAGAAGCCTAGCTATGACTGGCTACTGCAACATAGTAAGAAAGCTAGAAAAGAAATTCAAGGGGTTAGAGCTTCATCACATCCCCCGACTGAAAAATCAAGCAGCTGATGATCTGGCAAAGATAGGCTCCAAGAGAGAAGTCATTCCCAGCAACGTGTTCCTGGAACACATTCACTCGCCGTCGGTCCAAGAAGATCCTTTTTCAGAAGAAGCCCCGCAGCCGAAAAGTGCCACAGATCCGACTGAAGTCGAAGTTCCTGCTGTGGTCGACCTAATCATGGAAGTCTTGGCAATCACTCCCGACTGGACGATACCGTACATCGCGTATATCCTAAGGAAAGAACTCCCGGAGGACGAGGAAGAGGCTCGACAGATCGTCCGCCGATCCAAGGCCTTCACAGTCATAAAGGGACAGTTGTATAGAGAAAGCGCGACTGGAATCGGTCAGAAGTGCATAACACCAGAAGAGGGTCAGATAATCCTTGATGATATCCACTCGGGGACCTGTGGTCACCATGCGTCCTCTTGGACCATTGTGGCTAAAGCATACCGAGCGGGATTTTACTGGCCAAGAGCAAATGAGATGGCAAAAGAGATAGTCGACAAGTGTGGAGGGTGCCAGTTCTACTCCAACATGTCACGCAAGCCTGCATCAGCCCTGAAGACCATTCCACTCGTCTGGCCCTTTGCTGTCTGGGGACTGGACATGGTTGGTCCACTGAGAACAGGCAGGAGTGGTTTCACTCATGTGCTTGTAGCAATCGACAAGTTTACCAAATGGATTGAAGCTAAGCCCATCAAGAATCTTGATGCTTGCACAGCTATCAGCTTCGTCAGAGGGCTAACGTTCAGATATGGAGTCCCGCATAGCATCATCACTGACAATGGGTCAAACTTTGATTCGAACAAGTTCAGAGCTTTTTGCGCCTCCCAAGGCACGCGAGTCGACTACGCATCGGTCGCCCATCCCCAGTCAAATGGGCAAACCGAGAGAGCAAATGGTCTGATTCTCAAAGGACTAAAGCCTCGACTGATGCGTGATCTCAAGCACGCGGCAGGCGCTTGGGTCGACGAGATTCCGTCAGTTCTGTGGGGATTAAGGACCACCCCGAACCAGTCGACTGGAAGAACTCCATTCTTTCTGGTTTATGGAGCCGAAGCAGTTCTGCCGAGCGATCTTCTTCACAACGCACCCAGTGGGTGACTTAGCTGCGAATCCGTTTCGCCTAAGTTTGAAAAAATCCTACCGAGTGGAGAGCAAACCTCCCACTCGGGGGCTTAGCTGCAGTCCAGTACTCGCCTAAGTTCTCCCACTTAGAGACTTAGCTGCAGTCAGGCACTCGCCTAAGTTTGAAAAATCCTACCGAGTGGAGAGCAAACCTCCCACTTGGGGGCTTAGCTGCAGCCCAGCGCTCGCCTAAGTGTTTAAAAAATCCTACCGAGTGGAGAGTAAACCTCCCACTCGGGGGCTTAGCTGCAGTCCAGTACTCGCCTAAGTTCTCCCACTTAGAGACTTAGCTGTAGTCAGGCACTCGCCTAAGTTTGAAAAATCCTACCGAGTGGAGAGCAAACCTCCCACTTGGGGGCTTAGCTGCAGCCCAGCGCTCACCTAAGTGTTTAAAAAATCCTACTGAGTGGAGAGCAAACCTCCCACTCGGGGGCTTAGATGCAGTCCAGTACTCGCCTAAGTTCTCCCACTTAGAGACTTAGCTGCAGTCAGGCACTCGCCTAAGTTTGAAAAATCCTATCGAGTGGAGAGCAAACCTCCCACTTGGGGGCTTAGCTGCAGCCCAGCGCTCGCCTAAGTGTTTAAAAAATCCTACCGAGTGGAGAGCAAACCTCCCACTCGGGGGCTTAGCTGCAGCCCAGCGCTCGCCTAAGTGATTAAAAATCCTACCGAGTGAGAGCAAACCTCCCACTTGGGGGCTTAGCTGCAGCCCAGTGCTTGCCTAAGTACAGGACACAACCCAATCTGCAAGGACCACGAGGTGCAAGTCGACTGCTACCTTCTCCTTCGGAGTTGCGCCGCAAATACAGGGTTATTCCGAGTGAAGATCGAATTCCACTCGACGGATCAAACCATGAAGATATTCAGAGAGAAATCAAGTTCAGATAAAGCCTAAAAGGTCCCAGACCTCAGATCAAAGTACTCGAGCCCTCGGCTCGGCGGAGTTTAACGGTTACAAATCCACTCGGCATTCCGATGCAAATTTAAAGTGAAGCATAAAGGTTTTTCATTCCTCAGGAGGAGGACTGGAAGGGGCGACGAACTCGTCCAAGTCGATCCCGTCTGCAATACGAGTGGCAGCAGCAATGAAAGTCTCCATGAAGTCTTGAAAGTTGTGCTTCCTGGTATTGGCAATTTGGATGGCGGCCAGCTTTTCTTCTCGCGCCTCCTTGCAATGGACGCGGACCAGGGACAGAGCGACATCAGCACCACATCTAGCAGAAGATTTCTTCCATTCCTCCACTCGACCTGGGACTTCATTAAGTCGAGCCATCAGGGACTCGAGGTCGTTCTAAAGCGTCGTCCCAGGCCAGAGTGATGTGTCGATCCGCGACATCGCAACCTTCAGTCGAGCAAGATAGTCAACCACGCTGGCAATACGAGACTCCAGACGGAGCACGTTCATTGCAGCCTCGTCCTTCACAAGGGAGTTAGAAGGGTCCAAGCCTGGCTCCACTCGACTGGTCTCCTCTTCAAAGTTCTGGCAGAATTCTGCAAACACGATTCAAGAATAAGAAAGTGACCCTACACGGACTTGGTAACTGCAAGACAGTCGGGGCAGAGTAATTACCTTCGAGCACGACGAACAGCTTCTTGGCGAGTCCACCGAGATAAGCCTCCAGATCGTTCCTCTTCCCCGCCAGCTCACCTGCCTTGTCATGCAGAGCCACGTTGTCGTTCTTCAGTCGGCTGACCTCTTGATTGGCTACCTCGAGAGCAGCTTTCAGTCTGGAGTTCTCCTGCTCAAGAGCTCCGACCGAGGCCATTTTCTCTTCAGCAAGCCTCGTTTTGTTCAAGACCTCCTTCTGTGCCTCTGCAAGATCTTGATCCTTCTTCTTTAGAGCTTCCTCCAGTTTATCTGCGGTGCGTCGAGTGAAATCAACATCGAGAATGGACAAGAAAGAAAAGTCACTCGTCAAGAATGGAGAACCTCACCAGCCATACCTTTTGCTTCTTCCTGCGCCTTCTTCAAATTCTCCTGAGCAAGCTTCAAGTTAAGGTTGAGCTGGATCTGCTGATTCTCCAGCTCAGTATAGCGAGCTACAAGTTCGCAAGATTTCTGTAAAAAGAAAAATCAGTCGACAGACGTCCAAGACAAGTTGCTTCCGAGCGACTAAGAGACAATGATGACGTTTCTAAGACTACAGCCGAATCAAGAACATTCGACGGTAGTCTCGGGGACTACACCCAGTGGGTGCACTCAGCGTGCCCCCACTGTAAAAAAAAAGTCGACTGCCCACAGTCGACCGAATACAGTCCCACTCGACATGGCCTGACCAGACCGAGTGAAGAAATACAGCTACAGCAACACAATATAAAGACTACAGTCGACTGCCAGCAGTCCACCGTAGTCTCGGAGACTACACCCAGTGGGTGCACTCAGTGTGCCCCCACTGTAAAACACACCCAGTGGGTGTACAGATACAAAGATCTTCGGAAAAGAGGTTCTTCAAACAACATATCATGAACAGACCAAGTGTTGAGTTGACTGACCTGGACGTTATTTTGAAGAGCCGAACTTGCGTCGTAAGCTGCTTGGCTGGCCTCCCGAGCCACCTTCACTTGCTCCATCATGATCCCCGCCTGGCGTATAGCCTCTTTTGCAGCAGCCGCTTGGTCCTCAGGGACGGGGTATGCGGCAAAAAGCGAAGACGGATCTGCAGTCGACATCGAGGGCCGCACACTCGTCAGAGGAATGGCGAAGGTCACAGAAGCCCGAGTGGTGTCACCACCATCCCGAGCTACGGCCTTAGACGCCGGAGCGGATTGGGGGGTCTTGTCAGCCGACGCCCTCTTGTTCATCCTCACTCTCAACGGTTCGTTGTCGTCGTCATCCGGGAGGTCGATAACATGAGGAGGGGCTACAAGAGAAACATTCAATCGACCAGAGTTGCAATAAATGTTTAGTCAACTCAAAGCGGAACGTCAGTAATCGTACCAGGGTTGGAGGTAACAGCATCCTCCATCTCTTGGTCGTCGTCCTTGGCGGAGATCTCAGAAGTAGCAGCACTGCAAGTCTCGAAAGTCAGTCAGTTGGCTCAATGAATCGACCAAGGATCTGTCCACGGTCGACAAAGGAAAACAAGTTTTATTATTACCCAGAAATAGTGGGGAGGGCCATCTTCATCTTGGGCAGAGCCTTGGGCGGCTTGGACGGCGTTGCGCGTGGGTGCTTGGGAGCCTTTCCAGTCGGCGTAGGAGAAGAGGTCCGAGGGCATTTCGACGACTGCCCAACAGGAGCAGTCGCCCTACCACGCTCCCGCGTTGGGTTGTGTGTGAGCTTGGATCGCCCCTCCGGGCGAGGGGGGGGGGTTCAACCTCCTCCTCCTCCTCTTCACTGGAGTCGACGTCGTCGCCTCCCTCTCCTTCACCGTCGGACTCCCACTCGCCTTGATCGTCTCCACTCTCACCTCCGCTCACCTCCCCTTCCTCAGTTGGCCCCTGTGCCCCGCTGGGCGTCGAGTACATCTCGGTAGTCGCCTGGAAAACAACAGACAAGACGAAAGTCAATCGACCTACTCAAAGAAGACCAATGAAGAAAACAAGATCTCAGTCAGGAGCATAAAGACATACCTGGTCCACGTCATACGAGTTGTCGAGTGGAATTACCCTCCTGGCTCCTCGGGGGTTGTCTTTGTTCCCCGTGATGCTCGACAGCCACCCCTCCAACATCTCGTCAGTAACCTCCTCCGGGTGGACCCGAGTGGTGTCGTCGAGACCCGAGTACAGCCACATCAGGTGGTCACGAGCCTGGAGCGGTTGGATGCGCCTCCGGAGGAAGACCTCCAGCAAGTCCATACCAGACACGCCCTCACGGACAAGCTCAACCACTCGACCAGCCAGTACTTTGACCTGGGCCTTTTCCTCCGGCATCACTTTCAGAGAAGCAGGTTTTTCAGCTCGGTCGAGTGAGAAAGGGGGAAGTCCGATCGACTGCCCTGGGGTCGCCTGGTCTTGATAGTAAAACCAGGTCGCCTGCCAACCGCGGACCGACTCCGGGAAAATGATAGATGGAAAACAACTCTTTCCCCTTGTCTGGATCGCCAGGCCCCCGCACAGCTGAATCACCTGCGTCCTTTTGTCACTCGACTTGGCCTTCTTGACCGATTGAGAACGGCAGGTAAAGATGTGCTTGAAGAGTCCCCAATGGGGGCGGCAACCCAGGAAACCCTCACACATAGAAATGAAAGCAGCAAGATATACGATGGAGTTGGGAGTGAAGTGGTGGAGCTGCGCTCCGAAGAAGTTCAGAAAGCTCCGAAAAAAGGATGGGGCGGCAGAGAAAACCCTCGGTCGACATGGGTGGCTAGGAGCACACACTCACCGTCGCGAGGCTGAGGTTCGATCTCTCTCCCCGGGAGACGCGCAACTTCGTGGGGAATGACTCCCCCCTCGACCATGTCGTCGAGGTCTTCTTGCAGGATCACCGACGGCATCCAGTCGCCCTGGATCCAGCCGCGGGGCAGAGCAGACCTTGAGGAAGATCCGCCCCGAGCAGACCTCTTCCCTTTCCCCTGCGCCGCCACCTTCTTCGCGCGCTCCAGAGCGGATGTCTTGTCCTTCGCCATCGTCGTCGGCAAATCTCGCACGGGTCTGCGGTGCTAGGGTGAGAGCGGAGGTGGCGGAGGAGCTTGCGAAGGGAGAGAGGAAGAAGAGAGCACACTGTTTGGAAACCCCGAGCCGGCTACTTATAAGATGCCGCTCCCGAGTGGCTGACTGGTAGGTCCAGGCGATCCAGTCAAATCCCGCAGCGGACGCGCGCGCGGTACGTGGCGAAAAAGGTGGCGCGGAAAGCGAGGAGCTTCCGCCTTATCGCTTCCGATTACTGCGGCCGCTCCCGTCCCGCGCGCTTCCCGAAATCCGAATCCCACGACATCCACGGGCTGCAAAACAACTTGTCAAAACAGAAGACCCCGCTCGCGCCGACACTCGTATGTCACAAGTAAAGAAATTCACTCGACGAAAGGCCTGGAATGGATCAAGGCGACTGAAAGAGGTTGATGGCGTCATCCGTGACGATTGACCCAAAACGAGGCACTCATGTAGCCCAAAAACCAGTCGGAAGGATCTCCAACTCTTTCCCCACTCAAACCTCGATCCATTCGGGGGCTAATGATGATGCTATGTACCTAGGGTAGGGGCACGGACCTGTCCAAAGAACCCTACCCAAGGACATCCCTAGAAGAAGTCACCTTTCAATCGACTTGAAGGTATCCCACCCGACAGGTTCAAGACACTCGACCAAGAAGCGATCACTCGACCATGAAGCCAACCACTCGACTGCCAGGAGACCTAAAGTCACTCCGCAGGCAAACGGTCGGCTATTAAGTAGTCTTTATGGTCATTATAGCACTTTATTAGGGACGTTACCAGTAACGCCCAACCTTAAATGTACCTTAAACCCTGCATCGTTGAGGGCAGGAGAGGGCCGGCGAACTCTATATAAGCCACCCTCCTCCTCAGTATGGAGGGTTCGCACCCCTGTTATTCATACACACGTAATCCAGTCGACCGCCTCCGGGCACCGAGACGTAGGGCTGTTACTTCCTCCGAGAAGGGCCTGGACTCGTAACCTCGTGTGTTTACAACTTCCCAATAGCTAAGATCTAGCCTCTCCATACACACCCCCCTACATCACTGTCAGAGTTAGAACCACAACAGTGGGTACTCTCAACTTTCCGTCTTTCTTACGGTCTTCTCTGTGCCATCGCATCGCCTTGGCATGCTCTTTGTTTTGGAACAAACGTTTCAACAGTGATATTATAGGAGCATACCACATCACCTTGGCAGGAATCTTCTTTTTGGGGCGCTCGCCCTCGACATCACCAGGGTCATCGCGACTGATCTTATAGCGCAATGCACCGCATACCGGACAAGCATTCAAATCCTCATACTGATCACTACTGTAGAGGATGCAGTCATTAGGGCATGCATGTATCTTATGCACCTCTAACCCTAGAGGGTAGACAGCCTTCTTTGCTTCGTACGTACTCTCGGGCAATTCGTTGTCCTTTGGAAGCATATTCTTTATCATTACCAGCAACTTTCCAAATCCCTTGTCAGATACACCATTCTCTGCATTCCATTGCACCAATTCCAGCGTGGTGCCCAACTTTTTCTTGTCAGCTTCGCAATTCCGGTACAACAATTTCTTGTGATCCTCTAACATGCGCTACAACTTCTTCTTCTCCAAATCACTTGCGTTGTTGCTCTTTGCATCGGCAATGGCCCGACCTAGATCATCAGCGGGCTCATCTGATGCCTCTTCTTCAGCTTCTTCCCGCATTGCTGGCTCAGCTTCTTCCCCCATTGTTGTATCATCGTATTCAGGGAACCCATCATGGCCAGGATAGCTGTCGTCGTCCTCTTCTTCTTCATTGTCTTCCATCATAACCCTTCTTTCTCCATGCTTGGTCCAAACATTATAGTGGGGCATAAAACCGGACTCAAACAGGTGGACGTGAATGGTTCTTGACTTAGAGTAATTGTTATCATTCTTACAGCCAGCACAGGGACAAGGCATAAAACCATCCGCCCACTTGTTTGCCTCAGCTGCAAGCAGAAAAGTTTGCACGCCATTAATGAACTCGGGACAGCATCAGTCATCGTACATCCATTGTTGGCTCATATTCATTACACAACACCGAAAAGACCAAATTAATACAAGTTCATACATAAAGTTCATACAACACTTAAATGCAACAAACAAATAACTCTCTAGCTAAAGAATTTAAATGCAGCAACAAATGCGATTAAGATCGCAATTAAGGTAACAATTGATCCAACAGCATAATGATACGAAGCCTCACTGAATGGCATATTTTCTAATCTTTTTAATCTTCAAGCGCATTTTCTCCATCTTAATCTTGTGATCATCGATGACATCCGCAACATGTAACTCCAATTCCATCTTCTCCCCCTTATTTCTTTTCAATTTTTCTTTCAAATCCTCATTTTCTCTTTCAACTAAATTTAACCTCTCGACAATAGGGTCGGTTGGAATTTCCGGTTCAACTACCTCCTACATACAAATATCTATGTCAACTTGATGGGCATAATTTGTCGTAAACACGAAATGCAACAAATAGTTTTAAAAAAGAATATACCACATCCGAATCATAACCCAGACAAGGGCCGACGGGGACGGATATCAAAACCATGGCACTATGTATAACAAACAACGTACGGATAAGATAATTATACGAGTAACTATATATCCAAATCACATAAACATCAATTTTTTATATAAAAACATTCATGAACAAGAGGCTCACCACAAGGTGGTGCCGGCGACGGGACGTTGCGGGCGATCGACGGTGGTTATGACGGAGATTTAGAAGGCACTAAGTAAACCACACCTACATATGCAAACTAAGTGTTATTTTGACCTCAAATTGCATATACATCAAATACTAGCACATATATATAATTCCTCCCAAATTACTAAACTCACAAATCAATCACTATATAAAGCATTGCAAGAGCTAATCTAGCAATGAGAGATGAAAGGACAAAGTTGCTAACCTTTGTGATCATTTGAATGCATGGGGGCCTTCAAATCTTGATAAATTTTGGGCAAAATGTGTGATGAGCTTGAGAGAAAGAGGGAAGAATAGAGAGGAGAGGGGAAAGGGAAAGAACAGAGCGAGCTCGGGTACGAAGGGTTTATGTAGGACGACCTTTACTACCGGTTAGTGATACGAACCGGTACTAAAGGTGCTGGAGGGGCCCGAGACTGACAACATCCTGCCACCACTAACTTTAGTATGGCGCGAACCGATGCTAAAGGTTCGCCACGAATCGGTACTAATTAGAGCGGCCGGCTAGCCATTGGAACCAGCACTAATGCCATTAGTGTCGGCTCAAAATCAAACCGGCACTAATGTGCTTCACATTTGACCCTTTTTCTAGTAGTGATAAGTTTTGTCCGAAGTCAAAGCATCTCTATGTTGACCAAATTTATAGAAAAAATATCAACATTCACAATGTCAAATCAATATTATTAGATTCATCATGAAATCTAGTTTCAATA
>NC_057812.1:15358774-15370353 GCF_018294505.1 Triticum aestivum | reverse complement strand
TATTGTAGGTCAAACTTTGCAAAGTTTGGCTTGACACAAATCTAATATGCAGAGTTAAAAGGACTGGAGGGAGTACACTATTACATATATGTTTCAATCCTAAGTATTTGGGATTTTCGGCTGATGTTCTAGCAGAAATCTTGAGCCCAAGAACGACAACCCGGTCGTTGGGTTTTCGGGCTTAGGCCTTCGGGCCATACTGCCCATGCCCTGGTATATTCCCATCAATAGAAGAAGCTCGAACCAACTGCCAACAGCAAAATGAAAAAAATGACCAAGTTATATTGGATATTATCTAATGTGACCCAGCGACTGGTTGGTGGAGCATTGAATGCCTTGACAATGTTCTTGTCATAAAGCCATGGCCCCTTGAACTGGTGCCACTTCTAGGAGTACCCAGTATCCGGACAAAGTATCATATGCAAGGTGGCTAGTCACAAGAGTATATGTCAAATCGCTTACTTCCAAATGTCTATGTGTGTAATTAGTGTTTCCACTTACTTCCCAACTAATGAAAGATCAACTTACAAGTGAAGGAATGTCAGCATCCATGTCTAATTAAAGAAATTTTCTTTCATGATATTGGCTGGTTTTCATGGACACAGAAAACAATTGCCTATATGAAATCAAGAAACATTCATGTATTTTTCATGCAATCAAGATTCAAGGCCTTTCACTTGTTCCACATCACATCATGTCTAGCGTATACATGAAATATTGATCAAATAACTGGAGGTACTGCAGTACTATCGGTTCATGTGCAGGCCTTGGCACCATAGCAGGCTATAACAAATGCAAAATCATGTTGAGTAAAGTATCTATACTTATGCATGTTAGTTACACTAGCACATACATACATGCAATGAGTTAATTCACTGAGGATGCCAACTTCTATCCTATGCTTTTGATTGTGGACTGAACAGGATCACATTAACATATCTGAACTGAAAAATATACTTAAGCTCTGGTTCCTACAAGTATAGAACGGGTCTGGTTACTTTCTGAATGAGTGATTTGCTTCCTTTTTTATTGAATAAAGTATACAACAAAAATAAGAAAAAACTAAATCAAACCATGCTAATTGCCAGGGAGGGTGCGATAGTAGTCAGGCTGGTGCAAGATTAGTATCTCCTTAATCAATAATAGGGAAATGGGTTGTGCTAAAACTCTTATACTAGGACATCTAATACTTATTTAAATATTCCATGAGATAAATAGGATACCAAGTAGTGCTCTGTTTTGCACTGTGCATATTATAGCCAGGCCACTAGTAGGCGGATAATGACTAGTAAGATACTTGTGCATCTGACTATAAGTAGGACTAGCACATTTGCCCGTGCGTTGCAACGGGAGACTTTGGATCCTCCGGTGGCATGACCTTTTCCGAGCACCTTGGAGCGTTGCTTGTTTATTATTACAAGCTTCATGAGTGTGACCGAGCCTGGAAATCACGAGTTCCTCCGGTCCCTGCGAGGCAGCACGATATATAGGGTCAGTTCGTATGTTCTATGTCATCTTGGCTGCTGCTTGACTCGTCATCATCCTCTGGGTCACCTTATGTTTTTTCCTTTGATTATCCAAGAATTTAACAACCTTCAACTTGCATGTCATGAATCCCATTTTTTTAAACCAATGGCTCATTGCTCCAGCCTTCTCAGTGATCATAATGGCATTTCGTGTGCATCATCCTTTTAGTCACCTTGTGATTTTTTTATTTTTCCTTTGATTGATCCAAGGAGTTAACACAATCCTTTATCATGCATGTCATAAATCCCCCTTTTTTTAAACCAACGGGGCTGCCTGATTGCTCTAACCTTCTTAATGATTGGCTTAATTATGCATAAACCGGTGAAAATAGTGTGTAAGATAGCAATATGGGACTTTTTAATGGGTGAACAAATATCAAAATATTGATTACAGGATTTTTTTACGCTGCCTTGACGGGCCTTGGGCATATATCACTGCACACGTGACAGCTGCAGCTGCTCCGCATGCCCGTGCTGCCACCGCACCCTATTTCCGCATGCTCGCGACGTACTACAGCTGATTTGTTCGCCGAAAAGACCTGAACTCCACCACATCCTTGAACCACAAGAAGGATCGTCTTATCTTTTAAAATGAATCAGGCGCCCTTATAAATCACAGGCCAGTGCGAGCATCCACTCAGGTCAGGGATCGAATCCCAACGTCCTTATTTTTGTTTCTTTGTGTAATTTACACACACGCGGCTGCTCGGGTCAAAAGGTACCAGGCACCCGTTATGAACACAGCCTCAATCTTAGCGAACTCGTTGGCAGCCCGAGACTCCACACGAGACCAAGGATTGAATCCTTGCGGGAGCTATTTATTTTTTTCTCTGTTTATTAATAAAATCGAACACACACGTGGCTGACTTAGGAGAAATCATAATAGGATGAAAAAACATGGATAAAATATCCGTACTTTAATCTGAAATATATATATAAGTGTTATTTTCAAAACAAGAAAGAAACTAATGTGTTTGTGTAGAGGTTGGACTCTCATACTCTAAAAAGAGAAGGGACTCTCTATGAACGTGTCAATGATGAAACTATGGGTTCTGTACTTGTTTTTTATTTTACGTAACATTGTGTATATCTACTTTTAATCTCAATCATCAATTTTTATCGTTAACATAAAATCAAGGAATATAAATGAATGACTTATGGAGAACTATGAAAGCCTCTGTCCTTTATTATTAGGTATAGATATAGATATAGATACTGCTATCAAGTATAAATTCCATCCACTAAAAAAATCAAGTATAAATTACTTAATCAACTAGTAATTGTTTCATTAATTGTTTCACCTTATAAGCTAGCAGTAGCTAAGTTAGCTACCACGAGAGGCAAAAAAATTGGATCAACAGATCATGTTCCTGAATTGAAATAAGCTTTGAAGGAACTGAGAACATTATCAAATACAAGCAGTAATGCAGTACACATGGCTTCGCAACACAATGTTGATTTTTTGCTGCAGACGTGTAGGGCAGCATGGGGGCAATGGGCGAACGATGAGGGGGCATTTGGTGCAGTGGCGAGGTGAGGGCCCACCATGGGTACAGTAACACGACAATCTGGAGAGAGAGAGAGAGAGAGAGAGAGAGAGAGAGAGAGAGAGAGAGAGAGAGAGAGAGAGAGGAAAAAGGGCCTAATGAGGGAGTTCGAATGAGTGGACCATTAGGCGCTCCTGTTGACCGCGGTCGCCATGGGCGCCGGCTAGTGAGGGTTGGTCGCTGGTCCGCCGCGGTGCTGGCTGCTCCCCGGCGCGGGCCTGGCCGGCCTCGGGGTCGGGTGCGGTGGCGGCAATAGGTGGTTGCAGGTTCTGGGCGCTGGCCGGCGAAGAATCAGAGGATGAGGCTGACGCGGACCCGGATGCAGCGGTGCAGCGCACGGCGCCCTCCGGGCCTTCGATTGGCGATTTCATTGCCTTCGCGCAAGCAAAGGGGCGCGGGGCTGCTGGGGCGCGTCGCCGTTTCACTCCGGGTGGCCGAGGGCCGCGGGCCGTCGCTGCCCACACCTGGCAAACCTCGTCGTCTCCGGGCAGGGGCTCGGCGACACCTGGGAGGGCAGCGGTGGTGATTAGGGCGCAAGCGGCGGCTGCTCTCGTCGCCTCGGGCGGTCCGTCTGTCCCTGCGGAGGAGTGGTCGTGCCTGCCGGCGCCGGAGTCAGGCCGGCAGGTGGCGCTGGTGGTGGCGCCGGGCGCGGAGGCGGCTGGATCCGCCACGATGGAGGCTAGGGTTTGCCTCGGTGGGCCGGTGGCTGGGCGGGATGGGCTTGTGGGCCTGGGGCCACTGCCCGCGAATGTGCCGCCCGGCGGGCGCGTTGACTGTCACGTGGGGAACGGTGGGACGCACGTGAGTGGTGGTCTGTCTCCCACTCGGCAGGCTGGGCTGGCTAGGCCCGCTATCGCCCACCCCCAGCCTCGGCCCAGAGGTGGAGCCTGTTTATGGTTGCGCCGCGGATGCCTGGACCCCTCATTAGGGTTTCCCGCATCCAAAATTGAGGTGCGGCGCCTGGCTCACCTTGCCAGATCCATCCACATCGCCCCCCTTCTCCTCTCTCCATTTTGTTCGCGACGGCGGTGATGGGTAACCGGCGCGCGGAGAAGCGACCGATGGAGGCCTCGGAGTTGGGCGGCGCCACGAGCGAGATCTGCGGGAGAAGGCCAAGAGAGATGTGTGCGAGGCAAGGTGGTCGCGATGAGCGATACCAGTATGGGGCTGGCCAAGACCAAGAAGGGCGTGAGGGGGATTGGCCCCCCCTCCCCCTGGTGGATCCAGCAGCAGGAGCTTAAGAAGAAGGAGAAGAAGGCCATGGTATGGTGGAGGTAGCTCGAGTGCAAGCCAGTGGAGCACCCAAACTGTGGTGGTAGCCACGGTGACCCACTGGCCAAGAAGCCCAGGGCTGTTGCAGAGCCACTCGTAGTGTAGCTTCCTCCTTCGTCGAAGGGCACGACGGGCGAGCCCATTCCGGTGGAAGACGCACCAGAGGCCCCGGATGTGGAGTGCTTCAAGTGCGGGCAGCTTGGGCATTTCCAATCGAAGTGCAAATTTCAGCCTCTGTGCGTGCTTTGCAAGGAAGAGGGACAGGCATCTGCGCACTGCCCGACGAGGGGTCGGCAGCCTAGCTTGCAGATTATGGGAAGTGCCATCTCGGGGGAGGGCTTCTTTTGTCTCCAGTTTGAAGAAGAGGAGGATCCCGAGGGCCCGCGGCCGTTCTCTGCTGTCAATGCCGCGATTCTCTCTGTAGACCCGGCCCTGTTGAATCTGTGGGTCCTCAAACAGGAGCTCAAGCACATGGTGGCTGGGGACTGGGACTAGCAGGTCGCCCAGGTGGGGACGACGAGTTCATGGTGGTCTTTCCGTCCACTGATCTCCTTCACATGGCGCGGTCAAGTGGCAAGTTGTTCCTGTCGATCAACGGCATCACTGCAAAGGTGCGAGATGTGGCGCATGAGGTGATCCCCCCGCTGGTTATGCCTGAAGCTTGGGTGCGCCTTCATGGGATCCCGGAGAAGCACCGCAAGATGGAGCGTATCAAGGAAGCGTTCAAGATGTTGGGCCATCCGATCATGGTCGATGAGCTCTCCCTCATCAGGTTGGGACCTGTGAGGATGAAATTGGCAAGCAAGGCACCAAAAAAGCTAAACCGCATGGTGGATGTGTGGTTTAACCACGAAGGTTATCCGATCAAGGTGGAGCTAGAGCATCTTCCTCGGCGTTTGGGGGAAGGGAGCGATGCACCTAGGGTGGGTCCCTCTGCTCCACCTCCCGCAAGCCAGCAAGACAAATCAGGTTTGCCCAAGCAGGGGGCGATCTCTGGCAAATCCACCAAGGGCGCTGCCAGCTCTGAGAAAGGTGCAAAGTCATCCTCGGTGGTGCCCCAGAAGGAGGTAGTGGGCTCAGTCGCGGCCATGGAGGGATAGGACATGGTGATGCGCGAGCATGTTGACGATCCAGATGACATTATTCAAGACACTTCCATCGATACGGAGACCTGGGGAAAGTTGGGCGTCTTTGCTACTCAATATACTGCTGTTAGCATCCCTCCTCTTGCCCGCTCTCTGGACACGTCCTTCAACGAATATGGCTCCAACCTTCCTGCCCAGACTTTGCCAGTGATCGCGCAGGCGGTGGTGACGGCGACGGGCACCCTGCCTGACTCCCCGGTGCTCAGTGGGGGGATTGATATGGGCAGCATTCTCAATGCAGACTTGGACCTCACCCCGGCCTCGGGCAGGCACGTGTCGAGCGGCTCTGGCGGGCAGGCCAAGAAGACAGCAAGGAGGAAGCCTGGGTCCAAGACGGTGGCTACCGTGGCTGCGGGTCCGGTGGAGGCTTTGCGAGGCGATCTTGGGTCGGCTCTGGTGGTGCCAGGGCAATCCGCCAAGGCCAAGCGTTCAAGGGCGACTCCCGTGGTGCAGCGGGCTCCCAGTGCGCGCGCCAAAGCAAAGCTCGGGGACATGACCTCTCTGGAGAGCACCAAGCTGCGTGCGGCCGACAAGAACATGGACGTGTCAGGTAACCCAACCCCCTCCTTTAAGATTCTGAATGTGTTTTCCGATGATCATCTCACTGAGATTCTTCGGGATAGTGGTATTGCGGTTGAATCTTCGCCTCTGGCTATTATTTCGTTAGTCCGTGCGAGGGAAGAAGCTCAGGCTGCTCTCGCTGCTGCTGCCGCCCGGTGCGCGGCAGAGCAGGCAGAGGCTGGCCAGGTCACAACATCAGTTGGGGCTGGTGCAGACCAATTGCCCATAGAGGGGTGCGAGGCTGGGGTAGCCTTGGACATCCCTTCTTCCAGTCGAGTGCCGGCGAGGAAGAGAGTGGCCAAAGTAGTGAGCTCCCGTGGAGTTCGCCTTCGAAACCGTATTATATAATGCGTTACATTTTTTGGAATATTCGCGGATGCGGCCATGGGGGGTGCCGTACGCAGCTTAGAGAGTATATGTCCAAAGAGCATATCGATTTTGTAGCGCTTCAGGAGACTATTAAGGCCGATTTCACGTTTAGGGATTTTACTGGCATACGACCCTCTCCAACATTTTGACTGGTTCTGGACCCCATCTTTGGGGCACTCGGGTGGCCTCCTGATGGGTTGTAATAGGGATATTTGTGATGTAATTCTGTGGGAGGCCGGTGTGTTTTGTTTCGCTGCAACTGTTCGTCACCGCATGTCCGAAGCTACCTGGGTGACTGTGAGTGTTTATGGGCCAGCTGACCATGCGAGGTCATCAGATTTCTTGGGAGAGATCATGACCCTGGTTGGGGCCAAAAGACAGGCTAACCTTATTGTTGTAGTAGGCAGGGATTTCGACTTGATCCGTTCGGGGGCAGACAAGAATAACGGTAACATTGATTGGGTTAGGGTGTCCCTTTTCAATAATGCAATCGCGGCAGCCGCTCTACGGGAGATTGCATGTACGGGAGCGAGATTCACATGGACTAACAAACAACGCGCGCCTGTCCGATGTGTCCTCGACTGTCTGTTTTGCACTAGCGACAAGGAGGTGCTCTTTCCTTTATGCACCTTAGTGGCTGAGACACGTATTGGCTCTGACCACGTCCCTCTAATCCTATCTTCTGGGGAGGATAGTATGCGTCGTAGTCGTCATTTCTTCTTCGAGACTGCCTGGTTCGAGGCCGATGGGTTTACCCAGTTGGTCACTAACCGCTGGGCCCTGATTGGTAATCAGATCGGGTGCCAACGAGGACCCGTAGAGTTTTGGTCCTCCGCAGCTGCGTCCCTGCGGGCCTTTCTCCGGGGATGGGGGGCTAACCATGGCAGTGAGTTCAAACGGAAAGGGAGCGAATTATTGAAGAAATCGCGCGCCTTGATGAGCAGGCCGATGCCAGACCGTTTTCAGGTGATGAATGGGAGCATAGATACTCCCTGGAAAACCAAGTCTTGGCTATCCTCAGAGCGGAAGAGGAGTACTGACGCCGTAGGGGCGGTGTCAAGTGGGTCACGAAAGGCGATGCCAATACTGGCTATTTCCACACCTATGCCAATGGCCGAAAGCGCAAGAGTACCATCCTGAGACTGCAATCTGAGAATGGGATTTTGGTGAGCCAAAGTGAGATAGTTAAGCATATTTACGACTTCTTCATCGAGCTGTTGGGAACAGCCGAAGAGAAACGTCTAAGTCTTCGGGATGACTTATGGGAGCCTGCGGAGCGCGTGTCCCGAAAGGAAAACGATGCCCTGGTACTGTCTTTTCTACCGCAAGAAATTGCAAGGCCCTTGCTGATATGAAGAACGACACGGCCCCAGGCCCGGATGGCTGGCCGGTTGAGTTCTTCAAAAAAAAAATTGGCCGGTACTTAGGGACCTTTTTCATGCAATAGTGAATGGCTTCTCCCTTGGCACTGTAGACTTAGCGCGTCTCAACTATGGTGCGATCTGCCTGATTGCCAAAGTTAAAGGGGCGGACGCGATCAAGCTGTTCCGCCCGATTATGCTCATTAACGTGCCTTTTAAGCTTTGTGCCAAAGCATACGCAACTAGGTTGGCCGGTTTCTCAACGAGTCATACTTAAGAGCCAAACAACCTTTCTCAAGGGCAAAAATATTCTCGAAGGGCCATTTCTCCACTAGTCTTTAACTTCGTGGCGGATGCCTTGTCGGCTATGATTGCCAAGGCCAGGGCGGCTGGGCATATTAAGGGGCTGGTTTCACACCTAATCCCGGGAGGCGTGACACACCTCCATTACGCCAACGATACCTTGTTGTTGTTCGAACCAGATGACCACAGTATTGCGTCAGTTAAACTTTTGCTACTCGTCTTTGAGATCCTTTCAGGACTCAAAATAAACTTCCTTAAAAGCAGGTCATCACCATGGGGATGGACAACCAACAAAGCATGCGAGTAGCACACCTACTTAATTGCAAGCTAGGGAGCTTTCCAGTTAAGAACCTTGGGCTCCCGATCTCGCATCAAAAACTTTCTATACTTGATTGGGAGCCTCTCTATGGGAAAGTGGCAAATAGGGTCAGCCCATGGCATGGGCGGTTTATGTCCTCCGCTGCTCGGCTCATCCTGACTAACTCGAGCCTTTCCTCCCTCCCCCTATTTACTATGGGGATGTTCTTACTAGCTAATGGCGTGCATGCTAGGCTCGACACCCCAAGATCCCGCTTCTTTTGGGAGGGAACCGGCATCAAACGTAAATACCACCTAGTTAAATGGGCGGCTGTGTGCGGACCTAAGAAATACGGCGGGTTGGGGATCATGAACTCGAAACTTATGAACATCGCTCTCCTCTCCAAATGGTGGTGGCGGCTTGCCCAAAACGAGTCGGGACTCTGGGCGCGGCTTCTAAAAGCGAAATATTTCCCTAACGGGAATCCCTTCACGGCCTTGCCGAACGGATCCGCATTTTGGAATGAGATCCAAGCGGTCCGGCCCGCTTTTGCGGTTGGGGCCAAGTTCCAGATCAACAATGGCCAATCCACTCGGTTTTGGCTAGATTGCTGGTTGGGACCCGCCCCCCTTTGGCAAAGCCACCACAACCTTTACCAGATCATCACAAACATCAATATCATGGTTGGGGACGCTTTGAGTGCCTCTCCCCCCGTGATACATTTTCTGCGGGCACTCACCAATGCCGAACGAGAGTCATGGGATGGCCTGGTTCAAAAAATTGGCGGCTATCGACTAGGCGCGGGTGCTGATTCGATTGAATGGACTTGACCGCCTCCAAAAACTTTTCGGGGAAATCTCTCTATAACAAACTTACCGAAGGGAATGCGCTAGACATAGCCAGGGGACTATGGAAGGCGGGCTTGCCCTTGAAGATAAAAATCTTCATGTGGCAAATGTTTAGAAATAGGCTACCTACCTCGGACAACGTAGCCAAACGCAATGGCCCGGCCGATGGTTCTTGCGCGGTGTGCGGTCTAGGTGAAGACGCTAACCACGTGTTCTTTAGATGCCACCTGGCCAAGTTCGTTTGGAGTGCGGTTAGGGATGCATTCCATTCGAATTGGAACCCCGCTTCGGGAGCTGACTTGCTCACGTTAATCAAAACACAAAAAGGGACTAGCGGTAAAATCGCTTGGCGATGCGTAGGGGCAAAGCTATGGGCTCTATGGACGACTCGTAATAAAATTACGATTAAGAAGAAATTTCCTAATCATCCCGCTGATGTGATCTTCAAATGCCACTTATTTTTACAGACGTGGATACCGCTGGGGAAGGAGCGTGATGCTGATCGCATGACGGAGGCCATGATGCGCATTAAGACGACTCAGACTTTGGCAAGACAAGAACCGTCGCTCGGATGATGCTTTTGGAGTTGACTAGTGCCGGCGTGGCCTAGCAACGCTGGTTGTCTCCATGGATGTAATATTTGAGCCTGCGTGCTCCTGAACCTTATGTCTGTATGGGTGGATGGCCGAGCGGAACTGCTTTTATCTTTTGCTTTCGATGTTTGAACCTTGTACGAACGGTGCCTCGTGGCTTTATTAATTTAAAGCCGGACGTTTCTAGCGTCTTCGTTCTAAAGAGAGAGAGAGAGGAATGCGGGCTGTAAGCCGGTTCTGGAACCGGGACTAAAGGGTCGGTACTAATGCCTATCCCTTTAGTCCCGGTTCAATCCAGAACCGGGACTAAAGGGCGCGGCCACGTGGATCTCCACCTTTAGTCCCGGTCCGGGACTAAAGGAAATTTTATGATTTTTTTTGAATTTTTTTTATTTCTAAATTTCTGAATTATTTTAACCTCTAGTCTGTAATCACCACCCCTCATCACTTCTCAATTTATCCTCTAATCACCCCTCATCATTCCAAATCATCTAACTTCTCGGACGGTCACCCATCCTCCCACTCCCCCAGCCTGAGCACGCTTAACTTCCGGGTTCTATTCTCCCTCGCTCCAAGTCTGCACTTGTTGTTTTCCTGACAATACTAAGATGTCAATCCTATTAACCTTCAGGAATTTTGCTTGAGCATGAAGTGACACATTTCATAGTTTTATTTTGAAACTATTGTTTTAAAAAACAATAATTATTTAGTAACACTAATATTTCTTGAATAATTAGTTTGACCATTGTTTGACCACAGTTTGACCAGATTTGACCAAAATTGAAATAACAGAAATAATTATTTAGTAACACTAATACTCTAGAATAATTAGTTTGACCATTGTTTGACCACAGTTTGCCCACTCTTTGAATTTTTTTCGATTTTTTTCACTCTAGATCTTAAAAGCCCCGTAACTTTTTTCTATTAGGTTTTTGATGATTTTGAAAGTGTTTAACGGGGTTTCCCCGTTAAATTTGGATGTAACTTTTCGAGTAGATGATTTTTCATATAAAAAACTTTTTCATCCGAGTTAGTATGCAAAAGTTATGCCCATTTTTACAAATTTCAGAGAGATTTTGCAAATAAAGTCAAAATTCACATTTGTAAATTTTCCCAACAACTAGACCACATATCACATGGGAAACTTATTTTCTTTTATTTTTTTGACATTTTCATCATTTTCTTTTATTTTTTTAAACTGAAAAGGCGATCCCAGGGGGGTAGAGTTTGAAAATGGGACCTTTAGTACTGGTTCGTGGCACGAACCGGGACTAAAGGTCTCAACCCCATTAGTCCCGGTTCGTGCCTCAAACCGGGACTAAAGGTCTAATCTTTAGTCTCGGTTTGATGCACGAACCGGGACCAATGGTTGTGGGCCAGGAGCGAAGCCCATTGGTCCCGGTTCATCCCATCAACCGGGACCAAAAGGTCCAGATGAACCGGGACCAATGGCCCACGTGGCCCGGCCGGCCCCCTGGGCTCACGAACCGGGACCAATGCCCCCATTGGTCCCGGTTCTTGACTGAACCGGAACTAATGGGCTGACTCGGCCTTGACCAAAGCCTTGTTTTATACTAGTGAAGCAAAAGAAAAAAAAGGAGATAACATTCAGAATCAGGCACGTAAGATGTAACTGTATCGAGAGATTGAGTTTTGCGGGGGAGATTGTAAACTTTTGACGTTTTTAAAATATTTAAGGCAGGCCGCTTAAATTTTTACTGTCATGGATAGTCAGGTTCCGAGGTTGCTTGTTGTA
>NC_057812.1:15303446-15358354 GCF_018294505.1 Triticum aestivum | reverse complement strand
CATTTCTGGTAAACACCCCATGCCATAGTCAATTGCCTACACATTTTTTCTTGCAAAAAAAATATAAGCCACACAGATTGAGTAAGTACACGTGATTGGAGTTCTGGCACCACCACCACTACCATGCTACCATATCCATTTGTGCACTCGCTGCTGCCACAAGTGGTGGTCAGTTTGTCGCCAGCGACGGCCAGGTTCCTCCTGCAGACATACAACGCCGCACTTCCTGACCGCCCCGGCACAGCCAACTTCTGGCACATTGCATAGGACTACTCCGATATTCTCTGCCCCCCCTACAACGCGTACCGCGGCCGCCTCTACAAGGTCTGCCTCACCGTACTCTTTTATGAAACTTACCTCCTCAACAACAAGCACGTCTGCTGCGACGAGGTGTGGTTGCTTCTCTACATCATTTCTGAGGCGTCCTGTGCTGGTTGGCCGCTGCGAGTCAGACGCGGTGCTGACCAGGGAGCACCTGTTCACGACGATGGTGGGCATGGTCTCACGCATGGTGCTGGTTCAGAATTTGGTTGATCTTCCCGAATGGACAATTCATATATATTTTTTCTTGATGCCTCCTAATCCCCAAAATATGTGTAGTGGTTTGTGAGAAAGAGTGGCATGGAAACAAAAATGATGGATGCGAAGTGTTGCTAAACCTATGCTAGGATCGTTTATATTGTGGTGCACGCTATCTTGTATATGATGGCATGTGAGAATGGATAAATATTTAGAAGCACATGCACTCCAATGCGTCCTGGTACTTTCCGTAGCCCAAGCATGCTCTACATCCTAGTGACACACTAGCATACCTCATGTGTGTTTCTGAAGTTCTATATCAAGCTCCGACCTGGTCCATAGTAATTGTTGTAATATGCTACAACAACTTCAGTATGTTTCTAGATTATTTTTGAACTAGCAGTAGTGCAGTACCATTTGTTTCACATTATGTCTCTACATTGTGTAAAGTGGTCACCAACCATATAATGAAATTCAAATAAATGTGAACTTCAAAACAAATAAATGACCCATCTTTTATGTATTTCATAGTGGCAGCATACCCACTAGCTGGTGGAGCATTGGAGACCACAAATTGGAATCACACTAGCACAAATGCCCGTGCGTTGCAACGGGAGAAAAGTTGATGTGTATTAAATTATGTGCAAAACACATCTGTTGTTCATGAAAATCATGCGTGGAAAAAATCTCGTATGTTGCAATGGATATTATAAAATAAATTTGAGAGTTTTTTTGTTACTCGATAGTTTACCTGCCGTCGTGTACAATTCACTTTGCTCCCTCACCTTTACTTCGGTATGAAACTTCTGGCATGCAATATTGATCCTTGAAAATACAAAAATGATACGATTTATATTTACATGTGACACTGATCTATAATTTTTTCACCGTATTGTCAATCAAATATAAGCCACATACATATATGACACAAGCTATTGAGAAATAAAATTATTACTGTATTTGGATCAAAATCTACTACCTTTGCTTCCCAAGAAAAAACTTCCTTCTAAATGCATAATTACCACTGCACATGATTCTCAATATGAGGAAATCTTCGTATAAATCTATGCAAAGCCAAATCACTAAAGTTACTCACCAAGATACACGATGCAATTTCAAAGCAGCAAATGAATATAAATTTGTAGAACTTGCTTACTGGAAGATAATCAGATGCCCCAACATTTTTTCGGCTGCTATGAAACTGGGTCCTTATATGTCTTTCATATTCCATAACAGGGGCCCTTCTAGCTGTGTATCTGTCTTTTGGTGAACAAATTAAACTTATTTAGCCTGTATGTGGAATATATTCAAGAACCAACCACGTCAGCACCAGCTACCAGGTCCTATTCATGCATGTGGTCCTGGGCTACCGCTCGCGTACGCCTCGGGTACGCCGCACCAACCAGATCAGCTTAGGGCCTACTGCAAGCTTATCAAGTAGCTCGTCGACGTCAAAATCACCAATCCCTTCGCAAATCCCTAACCTTAGATTTGCCCCATTCCGATCTCACCATGGGCAGCTACAGAGTGACCGATAGCGAGTTCTACATCGACGGTGCCGTTGTCGTCGGCTACACCCCTTGATCTCCAGGCCCTCTCCGCAGGAGGCATGGCGGAGGGGCGAGCCATGTCTATGTCCGGAGATGCTCCTGGCATGCACGCCCACCAGTAGATGCGCTAGTGGCGCACTACCGTGGGCATGCACTACTGTGCTGGCGACGACGGTCGGAGATGGCAGACGTTGGCGCACTTTTGGGTACCACCGAGAAGCAGTGCGGCGTCCAACCGTCTTAGCTGCGTATCAAAGTCGCATGCCCAGTGCATGACCTGTGGCTGATTTTGCCGGTGCCGGAGAAGTGCAGCCATGTTATTGAGGACTTAATTATGTGTAGGCTCACATTCACCCCTGCTCTGCGCATGGTTGATGGCAGTGGCGAGTTCAAAACTTGGGCATCTCCTGGTTATGTTAACGTCAGTGCTTTGTATGTCCGTTTAGTGAACTTGGCTGTCAGCTATTTGGTAAATTATATCTGTACCTCCTTTGTTAGTTATGTAACCTCAGTCGTGTATTGAGAACTATGTTAAGTGTCAGTGGTTGTGTTGTATCAAGTGTTGTCCTGATCGATCCTTGTGTACACGCACGTGAAGTTCACTTTGTACAGTACCTTTTTTTGGAAACTTTTGTACATTACCTGAAGCAATAATTTGGCCATACATGTGATTTAATTTATCAGGATTTTTAAGTTATAATATCTCAGCCATAGACAATAATTTGGCCATACATGTGATTTAATTTATCTGAAAACTTTTCTAGAATTACAAGATAACTTATTTAGGTCAAGTTTGTATGCCTTATACATAAAAAATTCCATCCTTCATCCAATGCAATGAGAGCTTTAGAAAAACGCACAACTCAGAAACATATTAGTTGGTCCCCTATTGTCCAATCAAATACCCAGGGTATATATTGTATATCCCTCAACTTGTACGGATGACATGAAATCATTTCATTTGAGAACTTATGTGCCTCTTGCATTCTGTAGTAACCAATGCAAATATATCCGATGGCTAGCTTCTAATTTGGGGCTACGCTCGGGCATTGGCCGCCGCAACAGCCTGATCACAACGCCTCGATTGTAACTGAATAAGTCCACACAACTCGCGGTGGATGCCCCAGGAATTTTCTCTCCCCTGTATAATTCCATTCCATTCTTGGCCTTTTTAATTTATTCTCTCACACCCCCATCGATGGGATGTAGAATTCCTCCTTAATTTATTCTCTCACACCCCCATCGATGGCATGTAGAATTCCTTTCCTTCCTGGCTTATAGTCATACCATATATTTGTTGAAAATATTAGCACTTTTTCTATTAGACTTATCCACGAGTAAACAGTAAGCATGGCATAAAAGGTATGCATCTTATAGCGATACCTAAGCATACTAGCATGTATAGAACATCGAAAACACTAATGCCCACACGTGTGGGCGTTACCCAACTCGCCCACACGCCTGGATCGTCGTTCACTGTCTTTTGCACGAATCTTGACACGAAAAGGTGGATTTGGTGTGCCACGTAGGACGGGGCTGGTGTGTGGGCGTTGGAGAGTTTGCCCACACGGCCGCACCACGCTGTTTGCCAGCTGCATTGTGTGGGTGAACTGCTTTTCGCCCATACAGCCACCAACTAGGTCATGCGCGTGTGGGCGAACTGCTTTTCGCCCACACGACACTACTACCTTGTGGATGGCAACTGCAGTTACGCGAACGTGGCAACTCGGTACACACACATGGCAACTGTGATTCTTTGCTACATGGCAACTGCAGTTACGCGAACGTGGCAACTTGGTACACACACATGGCAACTGTGATTCTTTGCTACACGGCAACTGCAGTTGCGCGTACGTGGCAACCAGATAAACACACATGACAACTGTGATTAACAATACATGGCAACTATGGTTGGATCACACGTGGCAACTAGGTAAACACACATGGCAGCTACTGTTTTGACCATATGTGGCAAGTAGTTAATCACACACGGCAACTACGGTTTGATTACACGTGGCAACTACCATAAATTAGACATGGCAACTATAGTTAACCAAAACAGATAGAGTTGCCATGCTTTTTACAACTACACTTGCCATCCTGGATAACTACATCTGCCAACCAGGATGGCAACTAAATCATCATCCCGCGGGGTACCTAACATAGCTGCGTCAGGACGTGTGGGCATTTTTGCTTCGTGCCACACGCATGGGGTGGAGATGAGTAGTACTTGTTGGGCGTGTGACACGAAGTAGCCGCACCCACACGTGTGGGCAATTCTAATGTCCGCGCCCACACACAGCCCGTGTGGGTTGCCTCCTGCTCACACCACACACGGTGTGTGGGCGCATGTCGTATATGCCACACGTGTGGCAGTTATCGGCGTCCTAGAACATAGAATCGAACCTTCTATGAGCAGCACATATACGGCTAGCATAAGTACGAGTAAATGAGGGATGAACAGATCATACCCTCCGGTTGGCCAGTCCAACGCAGCGGCTGCAGCAGCATCCTCGGCGTCGTCCGTGGCCTTCTTCTTAGCGACGACGTCATCGGCCATGGTGTCGATACAGAGGAAGTAGTGAAAGCAGAGGCGAACGGAGTTGGGAAAGGATGGGAGCAGTCGCGTCGAGACGCTCCGCAAAAACCTTATTGCCGTTCTCCCGGGCAGGATCTCGAATTACAGGGTTTCGGAGGCACCTGCTCTCCCGACCAGCCATGCACGCGGTCGTCGGGATGGGATCGCCGGAGGCAGCACAAAGCGAGGAAAAATAGATGACGGCTAGATCACGCGAGAGGGAGTGAGTGAACCGAATTTGGTTACTTCATTAGCCAGAGCCTTCTTATATAGTCCGTAAGGGAGAAAGTCGTGGGCCTTGCCGAGGCCCACGACCGAGTCGACCCACTCCCGGCAAGGGAGTCGTTGTTCCCGGCAAGGGAGTCAACGAATCCTGGCAACGTGGGTCCCGGCAAGGGTCGCACCCCCGACAAGGGAGTCGACGAATCCCAGCAACGCAAGTCAGCCCACAGTCCAACGTCTTGGACAGTGGCCCACATGTTAGCGACTCGTTAATTAATCCCTGATTAATTAATTCGTTCCTGAGCGGCAAAAATAAGCTTCGGCTCAGCTGATTCCCGCAACCCACAACCTGCGGCGTGATGTCTACTACACAACCTTCTTCTTGTAGACGTTGTTGGGCCTTCAAGTGCAGAGGTTTGTAGGACAGTAGCAAATTTCCCTCAAGTGGATGACCTAAGGTTTATCAATCCGTAGGAGTCGTAGGATGAAGATGGTCTCTCTCAAGCAACCCTGCAACCAAATAACAAAGAGTCGCTTGTGTCCCCAACACCCAATACAATGCTAAATTGTATAGGTGCACTAGTTTGGCGAAGAGATGGTGATTCAAGTGGAATATGGACAGTAGATATAGGTTTTTGTAATCGAAAAATATAAAACAGCAAGGTACTAATGGTAAAAGTGAGCACAAACGGTATTGCAATGCGTTGAAATAAGGCCTAGGGCTCAAACTTTCACTAGTGCAAGTTCTCTCAACAATAATAACATAATCGGATCGTATAACTATCCCTCAACATGCAACAAAGAGTCACTCCAAAGTCACTAATAGAGGAGAACAAACGAAGAGATTATGATAGGGTACGAAACCACCTCAAAGTTATCCTTTCTGATCGATCTATCACTACTAGGAAAATGCTTACCAGTAGCGCTTGTTTTTGAGCTACCAGTAGCGCGGGCACCAGCGCTACTGCTACGGCGCTACAGCTATTTTGTAGCAGTAGCGTGTTTTTATGCCAGCGCTACTGGTAAATTCAAGTACTAGTAGCGCGTTTTAAGGCCCGCGCTACTGCTAACATTTATGTTTTTTAGCATTTTGGCGCTATACATGTTTAAATAGATATATCTTTTATACAATAACAACTCATCATGAACTAGTCTGTTTAAATAGCATATTCATTACCACTTGTCATCACCATCAAACAATGTTCGTCAATGAGACATCATATAACAAGTTGGTCACTAGTCATAATCACAACTCCTCATCATCATCATCAATTCTAACACATTGTAGCACATAATAACACATTCTAGCTAAGACCTACTCCTCTCGTAGGACCTACTCTACCCTCTCTTAGGTAAAATATCATAAAACAAGATAGGCATTGACGCTGCATTAAGGAAAATTGACTCTCCATAATAAAGAACGGAGATCATCTTGTCTCCAAGTCTTGTCCTACGCACAATGTTGCTTCCAAGTAGTTTTCTACGATGGTTCAAACATTTTTTGAAATCATATATTATCATGGCTTCCTCCCTTTTAGAAATCCGGTATGGACAGGAGTGATGTGGATACTGCGGCTGACCTGGTCGTGGTGGCCGTAAGCTCATAACATTAACGCGACCTCTCGTCAACATTAGACGAGGCACACAATCCATCGGGATTTTCTGTTCAAAAACATAGTAATAACTTTGTAGTTGCAATATAGTTTAGTTTTAGAAGAATTTATGCGAAAGATGCACGGATGTCGTAATAGTTGAAAATCTTACCATGATATCTCCATTGATGTTACCGTAGTTCAACACGTGCACTAGTGGCACGTATTGACCATAATGTGGAGGAGTTTGATAATAGCTATTGTAATTCTCAATATCAGTAAAAAATGTGATAAGACCATCTTGCTCCTTATAAGTTAATTATGCTTCATCATTGTAGTAGTAGGTTCTGTCTAGCATTTTCCATACATTTTTTGAAGAATGAAAATAAGCTGTCAATGGAAATAAACTGTCAAATATTTTGAAATAAACAATATAAATTACTTAGTAAATATGTTTAAGAAACTCACACAGCGGTAGAACTGGAAGTGTGTCAACAAGGACCCAAATGGTCATATCATTTTCGTCGATGTCAGGATCACCAAGATCGAAGGTGAGAAGCATACCCTCATGAAAATCATACGCCTTGCAAAGGGCTTCCCAATTCAGGCAACCAAAATTGGACGAGTTCACAGAATTGTATAGATTTACAGCAAAATCATAACCAGAAGGTAGCACAACCCAGTACCAGCCCGGCGGAGCCCAGCCCCAGACATGGCCCCTCGGCTCAACCAGGAGTCCTCCGCCGAGTCGACGACGAGGATGCAGGATAGGCATCGTCGACATCGAGAACAAAATGCTTAATTATGAAAACGAAATTAATAAACACAATAAGCAAAATTTGGCATGACCTTTGCTATAAACAGGACATATCGAGCGCCTGAAATTTGCCGGAACGTAAACGAATTGACATTTCTGGCAAAACATAGGCCACTCGGAAAAATATGACATGTCCACTGCAAATTTGCATATAACAGGAAAAATTGCTTTAACTAAAAAAATAACAACAATTGCTTTAACTAAAAAAATACCTAGAATTCTGTTAACTACACCTAAAAACACTAAAACACCTAAAATTCTGTTAACTACACCTAAAACAACTAAAACACATAAAACTCTTTTAAATACACTTAAAACACCTAAATTCTATTAACTACACCTAATTAAAAACCTAGCTAAATTTCTGTCCTAACTATAAAACCTAGCTAAATTTAAAAACCTAGGGTTCATACGAATTAACTAGGGTTCATACCTAATCTGTCCAAGCAAGTGTTCAATCATGCATAACCTAAATTATTCTAATAACCTACATTTTTCCAACTACAGAATTCAAAATAACTACTCTAATAACTATAACTAGGGAGGGAGGGAGGAGGAGGAAGGAGGGAGGAGTACCTCTTGGTGGAGGAGGGCCGGCGCGCGAGGAGAGCCGGCACGGGGGCCGGGGCGGTGGGCGAAGGAGGAAGGCCGACACGGGGGAGCTGGGCGGCCGGCGGGGAGGAGGCTGGCGCGGGCGAGGGCGGCCGACGCAGGGAGGAGGGCCGGCGCGGGGGACGGCAGTGCAGGGGTGGACGGCGGCGCGCGGGGGATCGAGAGGGCCGGAGTGTGGGAGTGTGAGTGAGAGTGAGATGAGGCCGCCCGGGCCGGGGAGGGGGTAGTGGGCTTAACAGCAGCACGAGAAATGGGCCAGCGCTACTGGTAGGCCCACTAGCTGTAGGGCAGGTTGGACGACGGGCACTGCTGCTATTTTTTGACCAGGGGGTGTGGTGTATTACACTTAGCAGTGGCGTGGTGCTGTGTAACAAGCGCTGCTGCTAACTGATACCAATAGCGCTCTTTATAGCCAGCGCTAGTAGCATGGGGTTATAAACAAACGCTACTGGTAAACTTCTATCTATTAGCGTTTTCCTAGTAGTGTATTCAAGAGTCCGTAGAAAAATAACATGAAGCTATTCTTTCCGTTCAATCTATCATAGAGTTCGTACTAGAATAACACCTTAAGACACAAATCAACCAAAACCCTAATGTCACCTAGATACTCCAATGTCAGCTCAAGTATCCGTGGGTATGATTATACGATATGCATCACACAATCTCAGATTCATCTATTCAAACCAACACAAAGTACTTCAAAGATTGCCCCAAAGATTCTACCAGAGATTCAAGACGAAAACGTGTGCCAACCCCTATGCATACGTTCATGGGTGGAACCCGCATGTTGATCACCAAAACATACATCAAGTGGATCAATAGAATACCCCATTGTCACCACGGGTAACTGATGACCCACAAGTATGGGGGATCTATCGTAGTCCTTTCGATAAGTAAGAGTGTCGAACCCAACGAGGAGCAGAAGGAAATGATAAGCGGTTTCCAGCAAGGTATTCTCTGCAAGTACTGAAATAAGTGGTAACAGATAGTTTTGTGATAAGATAATTTGTAATAAGCAGCAAGTGACAAAAGTAAATAAGGTGCAGCAAGGTGGCCCAATCCTTTTTGTAGCAAAGGACACATCTGGACAAACTCTTATATGATGTAAAGCGCTCCCGAGGACACATGGGAATATCATCAAGCTAGTTTTTATCACGTTCATATGACTCGTGTTCGGTACTTTGATAATTTGGTATGTGGGTGGACCGATGCTTGGGTGCTGCCCTTACTTGGACAAGCATCCCACTTATGATTAACCTCTATTGCAAGCATCCGGAAATACAACAAAAGTATTAAGGTAAACCTAACCATAGCATGAAACATATGGATCCAAATCAGCCCCTTATGAAGCAACGCATAAACTAGGGTTTAAGCTTCTGTCACTCTAGCAACCCATCATCTACTTATTACTTCCCAATGCCTTCCTCTAGGCCCAAACAATGGTGAAGTGTCATGTAGTCGAAGTTCACATAACACCACTAGAGGAGAGACAACATACATCTCATCAAAATATCGAACGAATACCAAATTCACATGACTACTAATAGCAAGACTTCTCCCATGTCCTCAGGAACAAAAGTAACTACTCACAAAGCATAAACATGTTCATAATCAGAGGGGTATTAATGTGCATATAGGATTTGAACATATGATCTTCCACCAATTAAACCAACTAGCATCAACTACAAGGAGTAATTAACACTACTAGCAACCTACTAGCACCAATCCCGTACTTGGGGACAAGAATCGGATACAAGAGATAAACTAGGGTTTTGAGATGAGATGGTGCTGATGAAGATGTTGATGGAGATTGCCCTCTCCCGATGAGAGGAGCGTTGGTGATGACGATGGCGATGATTTCCCCCTCCGGAAGGGAAGTTTCCCCGGCAGAACAACCCCGCCAGAACCCTAGATTGGTTCCGCCAAGGTTCCGCCTCGTGGCGGCGGAGTTTCGTCCGAGAAGATGGCTTATGATTATTTTTCCATCGAAAGAGTCCATATAGCAGAAGATGGTCACCGGAGGGCCACCAGGGGGCCCACGAGGTAGGGGGCGCGCCCCCCACCCTCGTGGGCAGGGCGTGGCCCCCCTGGTGAAGTTCTTGCGCTCAATGTTTTTTATATATTTGGAAAACATCATCCGTGAAGTTTTAGGACTTTTGGAGCTGTGCAGAATAGGTCTCTAATATTTGCTCCTTTTCCAGCCAGAATCCCAGCTGCCGGCATTCTCCCTCTTTATGTAAACCTTGTAAAATAAGAGAGAATAGGCATAAGTATTGTGACATAATGTGTGATAACAGCCCATAATACAATAAATATTGATATAAAAGCATGATGCAAAATGGACGTATCAACACCCCCAAGCATAGACCTCGCTTGTCCTCAAGCGAAAAGCCGCAATCGAAAAATATGTCCACATGCTTAGAGATAGTGGTGTCGATAAAAATAAAATACGAACATGAGGGCATCATGATCATTCTTAGAACAACAACTTATATAATTCTTGTTATATGATTTCTTATGCTAGAGCAATAATTCAATCACAATATCAAGTATGAATCGTAAACTTCATTGAAAACTAACAAACTATAATCTCAGTCATTGAAGCAATTGCAATTTATCATAACATAGGAAAGAGTCAATGTATAAGAGCTTTTCAGCAAGTCCACATACTCAACTATCATATAGTTTTTCACAATTGCTGACACTCAGGCAATACTTATGGGTATGGAGTTTTAATCGGACACAGAGAAACATAGGGGCTTATAGTTGCGCCTCCCAATGTCTTACCTCAAGGGTAATGTCAACAGTAATAGTTCATGAGAACTCACATACAATTAGCCATATATACCAGGATCTTTCCAACATATTGTGCTTGCCAAAGGATAAAATGTAAAAAGGAATAGTGAAGATCACCATGACTCTTATGCAATGTAGGAGATAAAAGTAAAAGATAGGCCCTTCGCAGAGGGAAGCAGAGGTTGTCATGCGCTTTTATGGTTGGATGCACAAAATCCTAATGCGAAAGAACGTCACTTTATATTGCCACTTGTGATATGGACCTTTATTATGCAGTCTGTCGCTTTTATTACTTCCATATCACACGATCGTATAAAGCTTATTTCTTCCACACCAATCAATCATACATATTTAGAGAGAAAGTTTTATTGCTTGCACCGATGACAACTTACTTGATGGATCTTACTCAATCCATAGGTAGGTATGGTGAACTCTTATGGCAAAACTGGTTTAAGGTTATTTGGAAGCACAAGTAGTATTTCTACTTGGTGCAATGAATTTGGCTAGCATGAGGGAGAAAGGCAAGCTCAACATGTTGGAGGATCCAAGACAATATAATTTGTCTCAGATGTAAGAAAACATAACCCATTATGTTGTCTTCCTTGTCCAATGTCAACTCTTTAGCATGTCATATTTTAATGAGTGCTCGCAATCATAAAAGATGTGCAAGATAGTATATTTATATGTGAAGACCTCTCTCTCTTTATTACTTCCTATTAATTGCAATGATGACCAAAACTATGTTTGTCAACGCTCAACAACTTTTATTCATCACACTCTTTCTATGTGAGCTCATTACTCTCCATAAGAGTCACATGATCTCTTTGTTTCTTTTTATTTCTTTCTCTTTTCCTTTATTCACTTAGGATCATGGCAAAATAATCAAGCCCTTGACTCAACACTAATCTTTATTATATAGCTCACGGACTCGATTACATAGAGGGGTAATAAAGCAAAACTCACAACTAGATCATACTAAGTGCTTTTATTCTACTAGATCAAGATATTACCAAAAGGATCGAACTAAGAAAAATAGTAAAGATAAAGGTGATGGTGATACGATACCAGGGCACTCCCCCAAGCTTGGCAGTTGCCAAGTGGAGTGCCCATACCCATGTGATTATGTCTCTCTTTTCGGGGATGGTGATGTGATGTTCTTGGCAATGATGCCCCTCAAGATACGATTCTCCTCCTCAAGCTTGTTGACTTGCTGCTTGAGGTCCATTATTTCCTTTCAGAGTTTTCCTATAACAGCCAAAGCTCCCTGCACCCAAGGGTGCTGCATAGCTACGGGAGAACCAGTGACACTCTTTTTCATATTCTCATAAGAAAGAAATCTAACATTGGAAGGGATAACCGAGTTTGGAATAGATGAGCTCTGTAGTTCTCCCATTGTGAATCCAGCTTGGAGGCGGGAAGTGACTTCTTGATCCTCTTCCATGGCATCTATCCTCTTCAAATCAGCCTCCATCTCTTCCTCCGTTGCTGGCCCAAAGGGGTCAACATGATTGCCTGTTCTTGATCTCGGTGCCGGATGAGACACCCGGCTCTCCCCGACCGACTCTTGCGAAGACATCCTGCTCTAATCCGCAGCAGCAATAGCTCGAAACACAAACAGGAGATAATTGCGTGATACGGGACTCAAAACCCCCGGGAGATTATATAATGAATTTTTTCCGACCAAAATACGTGTCCTGTAAGAAAACGGAGTCCGAAGAGCACACGAGGTGCCCACGAGGTAGGGGGGCGCGCCTAGGGGGGTAGGGCGCGCCCACCACCCTCGTGGAGCCCTCGTGTCCTTTCTGGACTGCTGCTTATTTTTCTATTTTTCTAAATATTCCAAAACGGAGAAATATTGCCTTAAAAACTGTTTTGGAGTCGGTTTACTTACCGTACCACATACCTATTCCTTTTCGGAGTCTGAAACGTTCCGGAAAGTGTCCCTTATGTATTCCTCCGGGGTTACGGTTTCAATAACATTGGTTTCAACATTTATAGGATTACCTGAGATATAGTGTTTGATTCTTTGACCATTCACCACCTTCGGATTTGTGCCTTCGAAGTTGTTGATTTTTATGGCACCGGACCGGTAGACCTCCTCGATAACGTAAGGGCCTTCCCATTTAGAGAGAAGTTTTCCTGCAAAAAATCTTAAACAAGAGTTGTATAGCAATACATAATCACCTACATTAAACTCACGCTTTTGTATTCTTTTATCATGCCACCTTTTAACTTTTTCTTTAAACAACTTGGCATTTTTGTAGGCCTGGGTTCTCCATTCATCAAGTGAGCTAATATCAAATAACCTCTTCTCACCGGCAAGTTTAAAATCATAATTAAGTTCTTTAATAGCCCAATAAGCCTTGTGTTCTAGTTCGAGAGGTAAGTGACATGCTTTTCCATAGACCATTTTATACGGAGACATACCCATAGGATTTTTATATGCAGTCCTATAGGCCCATAATGCATCACCTAGTTTCTTGGACCAATTCTTTCTAGACCTATTGACAGTCTTTTGCAAAATTAATTTGAGTTCTCTATTACTCAATTCTACTTGACCACTAGACTGAGGGTGATAAGGGGATGCAATTCTATGATTAACATCATATTTAACAAGCATTTTACGGAAAGCACCATGAATAAAATGTGAACCACCATCAGTCATTAAATATCTAGGGACTCCAAATCTTGGAAAAATAACTTCTTTAAGCATTTTAATAGAAGTGTTATGATCAGCACTACTAGTTGGAATAGCTTCTACCCACTTAGTATCATAATCAACAACAACTAAAATATGTGTATAACCATTAGAGGAAGGAAAAGGTCCCATATAGTCAAAGCCCCAAACATCAAATGGTTCAATAACAAGTGAATAATTCATAGGCATTTCTTGACGTCTACTAATATTACCAATTATTTGACATTCATCACAAGATAAGACAAACTTACGCGCATCCTTGAAGAGAGTAGGCCAATAAAAACCAGATTGCAGTACCTTATGTGCAGTTCTATCTCCAGCATGGTGTCCTCGATAAACTTCAGAGTGACACTTGCGTAGGATCTGTTCCTGTTCATGCTCAGGTACGCAACGTCTAATAACACCATCTACTCCTTCTTTATAAAGATGTGGGTCATCCCAAAAGTAATGCCTCAAATCATAAAATAACTTCTTCTTTTGTTGGTATGTGAAACTAGGTGGTATAAACTTAGCAACAATGTAATTAGCATAATCAGCATACCATGGAGCAGTATGAGAAGTATTTATGACATTTAATTGCTCATCAGGAAAGCTATCATCAATAGGTAGTGGGTCATCAAGCACATTTTCTAACCTAGTCAAGTTGTCTGCAACGGGGTTCTCAGCTCCTTTTTATCAACAATATGTAAATCAAATTCTTGTAGCAAGAGAACCCATCTAATAAGTCTAGGTTTAGCATCTTTCTTTTCCATAAGATATTTAATAGCAGCATGATCAGTGTGAATAGTTAATTTAGAATCAACAATATAAGGTCTAAACTTATCACAGGCAAATACAACTGCTAAGAATTCTTTTTTAGTAGTAGCATAATTTCTTTGAGCATTATCTAGAGTTTTACTAGCATATTGAATAACATTTAGTTTCTTATCAACTCTTTGTCCTAGAAAAGCACCTACAGCATAATCAGTAGCATCACACATAATTTCAAAAGGTAAATTCCAATCAGGTGGCTGGACAATAGGTGCAGAGATCAATGCTTTCTTAAGTATTTCAAATGCTTCTACACAATCATCATCAAAGACAAATGGTATATCTTTTTGTAATAAATTAGTCAGAGGCCGAGAGATTTTTGAGAAGTCCTTGATGAACCTCCTATAAAAACCGGCATGACCAAGGAAACTTCTTATACCTTTGATGTCCTTCGGACATGGCATCTTTTCAATAGCATCAACCTTGGCTTTATTAACTTCAATACCTTTTTCAGAAACTTTATGCCCCAAGACAATGCCTTCATTAACCATAAAGTGGCACTTTTCCCAATTCAAGACAATATTAGTTTCTTCACATCTCTGCAAAAATCGATCAAGGTTGCTCAAGCAATCATCAAAAGAAGATCCATAGACGGAAAAGTCGTCTATGAAAACCTCACAAATCTTTTCACAAAAGTAAGAGAATATAGCCATCATGCATCTTTGAAAGGTAGCAGGTGCATTACATAAACCAAAAGGCATACGTCTATAAGCAAAAGTACCAAAAGGGCATGTAAAAGTAGTCTTTGATTGATCTTTGGCTGACACGGGCATTTGAGAGAAACCGGAATAACCATCTAGAAAGCAAAAATGTGTATGTTTGGATAATCTTTCTAGCATTTGATCGATAAAAGGTAAGGGGTAATGATCTTTTTAGTAGCCTTATTTAATTTGCGGAAATCAATTACCGTCCTATAAACAGTAATAATTCTTTGAGGAATCAATTCATCTTTATCATTAGGAACAACAGTAATACCTCCCTTCTTAGGGACACAATGGACAGGACTTACCCACTTACTATCAGCAATGGGATAAATTATACCCACCTCAAGGAGCTTTAGTATCTCCTTTCTTACCACTTCTTTCATTTTAGGATTCAGACGGCGTTGATGATCACGAACTGGTTTAGCATCTTCTTCCAAATTAATTTTATGTTGACATAGGGTGGAACTAATGCCCTTAAGATCATCAAGAGTATACCCAATAGCAGCACGGTGCTTCTTCGGAGTTTTCAATAATCTCTCTTCTTCATGTTATGAAAGGTTAGCACTAATAATAACAGGGTATATCCTTTTCTCATCAAGATAAGCATATTTAAGAGTATCAGGTAACAGTTTAAGCTCAAACACGGGATCACCCTTGGGTGGAGGAGGATCCCCTAGGATTTCAATAGGTAAATTGTTTTTCAGAATAGGTTTCTGTTTAAATAATACTTCATCTAATTCCCTTCTTTCATTCATAAGCATATCATTTTCATGGTCTAGCAGATATTGCTCTAAAGGATCACTAGGAGCTACGGCAATAGAAGCAAGACCAATAATTTCATCCTTACTAGGTAATTCTTCTTCACGGTGTTGTCTACTAAATTTAGAAAAATTAAATTCATGAGTCATATCATCTAAACCGACAGTAACAACATCCCTTTTGCAATCTATGGTAGCACTACTAGGGAAAACCTTATATACAGAAAGTTAGCAGTAGTGCATGGCAAAAACGGGCGCTAGTGCTAAGTAGCAGTAGCGCGCGTGCGGAAACCGCGCTACAGATACAATAGTAGCAGTAGCGCATGCTCATGAAAAAGCGCTACGACTAATATTCCCATTTCCAAAACGATAGGCTACGCATAGCAATAGCGGTCTTAAGAGAAGCGCGCTACTGCTAGGACATAAGTAGCAGCACGTTTCGCACGGAGAGCGCTACTGCTAATGGAAATAAAATGAAATGAAAAACAAATGGAAAAGTAAATGAAAATAAAGTAATAGAAAAAGGAGAAAGGAAAAAATAAAATGTAGAGCAAAATAAATGAAAAAGAGAAAAAAGGAGAAAGGCGTAGCAGTAGCGTTTGTTCGTAAAAGGCGCTATAGCTAACGTAGCTGCAGCGTGTTTCCTAGACCCCTGCTGTAGAAACAAAAAAGGAAATAAGAAATATGAAGGGAATTACATAGCTATAGCAGTAGCGCATTTTGTGAAAATCGCTATAGCTAACTTAGCTATAGCGGGTTTCGCGAAAAGCGCTACCGCTAAGTTTGACTTAACCAAAAAACCGTTTCGCCCCGGCCACCACTTCTCCCCCAAATCCCTCGACCCACCCCGCCGCCGTCTCCCTGATTCGCCGTCGCCCCACTTCGCCGCCGTCTCCTACCGACGTCGACGCCCCCGGAGCCACCAGAGTCATGCGTCATCGACGCCACCGGAGCCGCCTCCAACGCCACCGGAGCCGCCTCCAACGCCACCGGAGCCGCGCGGCCACATCAACGCCACCGGAGCCGCAGTCGACGCCACCGGTTTTTCCCTCTCCACAATTGCCTCCCTCGCCGTCACCGGAGACGCCCCTGCCTCCCTCGCCGTCATCGGAGACGCCCTTGCCTCCCTCGCCACCACCGGAGCCATCCTCTGTAAGCCCCCACCCCTCCTCTCTCTCTCTCTAAATTAGTTAGGTTAATTTAGTTAGGAAAAGAATTTAGTTAGGAAAAGAATTTAGTTAGGTTAATTTAGTTAGGAAAAGAATTTAGTTAGGAAAAGAATTTAGTTAGGTTAATTTAGTTAGGAAATTAATTTAGATAGGGCTTTGACAGAGACGCCCCTGGCTCTCTCGCCGTAGGAAAAAATTGTATATGCTTAACTAGGGCAGTAGGTTTAGGGTTGTAGTGTTTAATTACAAATGTTAGGAAAGTAAGGTTTAACTAGATGTTAACTAGGGTGGTAGGATTTAGTTTAGAGAAAAAAATCAATATAAAAATATAAATTTCTATTAGTGTTGCCAGTCTAGTAGGTTCTTAATTTTTAGTGAATTTTTATTAGGACAAAAATTTAGGACATAATTTGAGTTCTAGGTTCATAATTTGAGTTCTAGGGTTCATCCATCTATATTTGGTTTTTGAATTGAGTTTCAGAGAGCATGAGATTTGTGTAGATTTTCTTGAAGTGTCAAACACTAGGAGATGCAAGTTTGAAGTGGTCATGATATATGAAAAATCCTCAGTTGTGTTTGCTCATTGATCATAATCGACATTGAAGTGGTTCGATTGTGCCCAAGTGGCCTTTTGTTGTTTCCAAGGAATGAAGCCGAGTGGCCTATGTTTTGCCGTAATGTTGATTCATTTCCATTCCGGCAAAATTCAGGTTCTCGATTTGTCCACTTTTTAGTAAAGGTCATGCCAAAATTTTCCATGAATTTCGGCATGACTTGTGCTACAAACTAGGACATATCGAGTGCCCGGGATTTGCCGCACCGGGAAGGAGTCAACGTTCCTGCAAAACAATAGGCCTTTTTATGTCATTATTCATTTTATTAGGTCTAGAATTAATTGACTAGATTTAATCATCGGAAACATGGCTAGCAACGATGAAGGACAGGGTTCTGGTCATTGCGACGACGTCTACCGGGTGGCAGACGATTTTTTTAGCCTTGCTGACATGCAGACCGGTGCTGATACTGAGACCGGCGCTGAGACTCAGACCGGCATCGAGACCGGCGCTACCTCAGGGAGCGGAGCCGGTGTAGAACCAAAAGCAAAGAGGTAACGGCCTCCTAACAAACTCAGGACTACTAGACTGGTGGTCACGGAGGTGAACGACAGCAATTTTGAGCCAAAGGCGCCCGAGGAAGCGCGTCGATGCTACGGCAATCAAATAGGCTGCATCGTATGGACAACCGCCACCATCAACGATGAGAAACTATAGAAGATAGAAAATATGAGGAGCTCCCTCCTAAAGAAGTTTCACTAGATATTCTTGTTCCCGGGCCGGAATGAGGAGGATTATGAAGATCCAGATGAGGACCCGACAATGAAGAAGATAAACAAACACGCCATGACCAAGTTTAGCGACGCGTTGGCCGCTTGGAAAAATCGAGTGAAAGGAAAGATCATCGACAAGAAGGAACCCTACTCCGAGATTGTAAAGGATAATCCGACAATCACGGAAGAGTAGTTTCAAATATTCGAGGAGGCTTGCGAGGCCGAAGCTGCCAAAAAAGTCTCAGTACATGAAGGGGCTTCAAGAGAGGAACATTGGGAGCCACCACCTCGGAAGTCGTGGTTACGGCAGAAAGAGGTCCAAATGGGCCAAGGAGGACGCGGAAGCCACGAGTCTGGGCATGCCAGACCCCTTGGCGGATTTCACCGTCCCGCAGGAGCGTGACGTCCTCAGGGCCCTACACCGTTGGGACCCAGTGAAGAAGGTTTACGAGACAAAACCGGTCATTACAGAGTTCATGAGACTACTGGTAATTTTCGTTTCTGATCAATTCGACTGCACACGTTAGTCATATTTGTAAACGGTCCTTGTGCCTTTTACGGAGAGAGCAGCACCGGATTGCGGCCGAAAGCGACTCGCCGTCTAAGGCATTGGCGAGGCCCAAGTGGGACACTCCATTCAACCGGGTGTTGAACATATTGAAACGACAACCGGTGGATACTCGACCGTTGTATGGACGTGTGCACGGTGTCGGAGACGGCGCCACGTGGAAGAAGTACTGCCGTGAGACCATGGAGGAGAGAAAGGAAAGCCGGAGGTTAACTGAAGAAAACATCGACAAGAAGGTTGAGATTGTGGTTGAGATGAAACCATCTCAGACAGTCGCAACAGTGGTAGCTACCGCAAAACAGGTGGTTGCAGATTTGTCTAGTTCCTTGGTGACGGGCGTTTTCACTTGGACAAGGCAAAATCCAGAAAAAATGCAGAGGACTTTCCCCTTGCCGACTTCTTGGGGAGCAGCTCGACTAGCGTTGCACCTGCACCTGCTCCCGCACCGGCTCCCGCACCGGACGTGCTCGGTGGTGCTTCGTCTTTGGCTAAGCTCGACGCCCTCAGGTATCTGTCACACCGGCCCCCTTCAATATAAATGTATAATCTCCCGTTTTCATTGCCTTTCGGATGTCTCACGTCACAGACTTTTCTTTGCAGGCCGACGAAACCCCGTGCACCATATTGTACACCATCGGAGACCAGAAGGTGGACGTGGGGAAGGCGATGATAATGGAGCCGAAGGAACCATTGTTCCATAGTCGGCCGATCCACCCGAACGTCTTCAAGGTTTCTGTGGCCAGTGTCAAACCGGGCCATGAGAATTTGCCTCCTCCAATACTAGTGGGGGATGACGACGAGACACCGTCGCGGCTTGGTGATTGTTGCAATGGGTGGGTCCTCTTGTGGCCAAAGAGTCTGCTTCGTCTGGAGGCGGCCGGGAGCACACCCACGAGCATGCAGCCTCAGCAAGGTATGAACATCAACACCCCACCTACCCAATTAGCGTCGGGTGTCGGGTTGGGTGATAGCGGACGGGGTAAGGAGGAGGCTCCATTAGTCGCTGATGACGTCGCCATGGATGAGGATGAGGACGACGATGGCGCTGAACAGTATGTCTATACTGGCGCCTCCTCAGGGTTTGAACGTCATGAGTCGGTGCCTGAATTGCCGTCTCAACGTATTATGGACGACCTTCCGGTAGTAAAGAAGTCTAGGAAGAGAGCGAGGAAAGGCAAAAAAGTTGATTCTATGATCCAGCCGCCTCAGCAGCCTCGGCTTCAGGACCGTATAGATATCCCCGATGTGGATAAATGGCATATCCCTGGTCAACCAATCCTACCTGCAACGGCGCTACGGGTCAGATTCGGCGATCTAAGGAGACTTCATGATGATGTGCTGCGGGTAGAGAAAGGCCTCATCGCCTCAAAAGATCTAGTATACCCACTCTACGTGGTTAACGTTCCACGGCAAATGCCGTACGTCGACAGCTTCCCCGCGGATAAGTTCTTCCTCCGATTCGATTACATATTCGACATGTTTCACGTGAAGAAGCTGGATTTTACGTTTGTTCGCCTTTATGCCTTGCACATGAACTACATCATCGGGGTTGAGTAGATATCTCATATCTGTGTCGCTGACCCGTACAACATGCACGAGGGCTTCTTGGGAGTCTGCGCAAAGCACCGTGAATATGCGAGGGATTACATCGTCAATTTCATGCTCGCCAATAAGGACAAGGAGGCGATTCTCGTGCCTTATCATCCCGTGTAAGTCATCCGTGCTGCTATCCTTCCTTCGATTTCAATCATTCATTTGCACGGTGGAGGCTAATTAATTTGAGGGGTACTTATTTTGCACAGCGGCGAGCGCGCCGTCCTCATCATCCTCTACCCCCGATTCTCCCACGCTCTCTACTTGGACTCGTCGAAAAACATTCACAAAAAGGATTACACCCACATCAAGGATGTTCTCGACAGTGCTATGTTTTACTACCAAGCAAGGGGTGGAGAGGTCAGGGACAAGAAGAGAAGGGGCGGCAGGGCCGCCTTCGGTCATAAGACCGACTTCTGCTGCATCCAGCAACCGAACGATTCTCTTAATGATGGATTCTATGTCCTACACCACATGCTGGAGTACATACAGGGTCACCAGAACCTTCGCATGTCACCTAGATCTGGCAATGCCCATATTCTGCAATGGGAAAAGGACATAGGAGATATCAAGGATCATCGACTTCGAGCTGAGTTCTATAACATCCAGCGCGAACTTGCCCAAATCATCATGAAGGAGGTCGTCGAAAAAACAGGGATGTTCTACAGAGAAGGACAAATTTCGCGAGAAGACGTCCGAACATGGATAGCCTCTCAGCGTCTCGACATGAAGCCTTTCACTAAGCTCAAGGACTATCTCCCTGACTTGGATGGATGTAACGACATGTTGGATTGATTGTCGATATATGAAAATGTGTCCGTTTATTCCATACTTTCTGTATGACAAAACTTTGAGTTGTGCACGGTGAAACTTTATTTGTGATGTAATTAAACCGTCCTCCTCCTCAACTAGCGAAAATCACTCTTGTTAGGGCATTTTGGGGTACGATGAACTTTGTTATTTATGCTTATGATATGTTGTTTCCATTTTTGCCAAGTCTGTCTCTTTTTGTTGCTCAACTATATATGTTGCATATCATAGACTCATGTGACGATGCAGGTGCATAGATCATAGATGGCGAAGAAGTGCTACGCCAGGAGTATATATACGACAAGTGGCCGGAGTGTCGGGCCCAGGTGTACCGGTTTTCGGTTTCCGAGCGACAAGCAGTAGTTAGTTTAGTTTCACGCTAATGTGAGAGAGGGATACGAACTCATGTACTCAAATTGATAGCTCTTCTCACGTATATCATTGTTTAGATGGATGACGATGTATTTGCAAGTAATCGAGACTTGTATCGCTATTTTCGAGAAGATGACGAGAGACCACTTTGTGTTGGATGATGATTATGATGATGACATGATTTGATGAGACTAATTGTATGTATATGCTATGATTACATTTGTATGTGTATGATATGATAAAGATTATTGTATAAAGCCTATTCAAATACAAAACAAATATGCAGGAAAAAAACTAATAAAACTAGTAGTAGCGAGGGGGGGGGGAATTTAGAGTAGCGCCACCTTACCAGCAGCGCTTCCCAGTAAACAGCGCTGCAGATAATATCAGCAGCGCCCTTTTCTAAAGAGCGCTACAGCTATTCATGTATAGCAGTAGTGTGGGACAACAGGCGCTACTGCTATACGTTAGTTGTAGCGCCTTATTAGTAGCGCCGGTCCCCGCGCTACTGAGAGGCCCAAAACCCGTGCTGCTGCTAGGCTTTTCCCTAGTAGTGTAGCATTAGCAGTATTTAAGAAGGGTTTATCAAACATAACGGGATAAAAACTATCTTGTGGGGAACCAAGAACAAGAAAATCAGCAGGATATTTAGTTTTCCCACACAAGACTTCAACATCTCTAACAATTCCCATTGGTGAAATAGTATCTCTATTAGCAAGTTCAATTGTAACATCAATATCTTCCATCTCAGCAGGTGCAATATCATGCATAACTTCTTGGCATAAAGAATAAGGTATTGCACTAGCACTAGCACCCATATCACATAAGCCATGATAACAATGATCTCCTATTTTAACAGAAATAACAGGCATGCCTACCACAGGTCTAGGTTTATCTGTATCACAGGGTTTAGCAATTCTAGCAGTTTCATTATAGAAATAAATAACATGCCCATCTATATTATCAGACAAGAGATCTTTAACAATAGCAATATTAGGTTCAACTTTAACTTGCTCAGGAGGTGTATATGTTTTAATATTGCTTTTACGAACCACAGTTGAAACTTTAGCATGATCCTTTATCCTAACAGGGAAAGGTGGTTTCTCAACATAAGAACTAGGAACAATAGGATCATTATAAGTAATAGTCTTTTCTTCAACTTTAATAAGTGCAGCTACTTTTACTTCTATGGGAGGATGATATTTAAACCACTTCTCCTTGGGGAGATCAACATAAGCAGCAAAAGATTCACAAAAAGAAGCTACTATCTCAGAGTCAAGTCCATATTTAGTGCTAAATTTATGAAAAATATCGGTATCCATAAAAGATCTAACACAATCAAAACTAGGTGTCATACCTGACTCCTTACCATTGTCGAGGTCCCAATCTTTGGAGTTGCGTTTAATTCTTTCCAATAAATCCCATTTGAATGCAATAGTCTTCATCATAAAAGAGCCAGCACAAGAAGTATAAAGCATGGTGCGATTGTTACCAGAAAGCCGAGCATAAAAATTTTGAATAATCATTTCTCTTGAGAGCTCATGATTGGGGCATGAATATAACATTGATTTAAGCCTCCCACAAGCTTGAGCAATGCTTTCTCCTTCGTGAGGCCAAAATTTATATATATAATTGCGATCAGGATGAACAAGACACTACTAGGAAAAGGGCTATAGATGAAATGGATACTAATGGTGCACCATGTATGTGGTGCGCCATTGCTATATAGCAATGGCGCACCAGATATGGGTGCACCATTAGTGGCCATATTAATAATGGCGCACCTGGTATGTGGTGCGCCATTACTAGTTTTGTCCTAGCCCCCCACACCCCTCCCCAGACTTAGCAGTGGCGCACCAGGGGAAAGTGTGCCATTACTAGTTTTAACTAGTAATGGCGCACCAGTAAGAGATGCGCCATTGCTATCTATACGTATGGCGCACCCCCTACCAGTGCGCCATTGCTATCACCCCTTATCCCCTCCCTCTAGTCATGTTCTCTCCCCTCCCCTTCCTCCTGACACACCCACCCACCTCCCTCGACATCGATCTAGATCGGGAAGCCCCGGCCGCCCGCCTCTTCCTCCCCCTCCCTCACACCAGATCCAGGGCAAAGGCAAAGAGAAGAGGGCGGCTCCTTCAGTCGCGGCCTCTCCTTCCTCGAAGCCCATGGCCGAGAGCAGATGGAGGAGAGGAGAGAAAAGAAAGCTCTCGTGCTTGCGCGACGATGACGACGACCTACGCCGCGGTGACGATGAGCCCCCTCCGCGCCCTCCTTGTCCTCGCCGTCGTCCTCGCGGCGTGCCTCGGCCCCGCGGCGGCGGACCAGCCTGGGTAAGTGTCCCTCGTCCCCACTCGTTTTCCCTCCCTAATCTGACCGATCGGGAGGCTGTATCTGACCCCCTCTCTCGCCTCGCCTTGTGGGTGCAGATCTGTTGAGGGATACACCATCACCGGCCGCATCAAGATCGACGGTCAGTGCCCTCTCTCCCGTGGTTTGAACTAGATGCATCTGGTAACTTCTGCGTGCGTGGGTAGGCGGGCGGGATCCAGCTTCGTGCTCTGCTCGAACCTGACCAATTTGGTGGAATTATCTCTGGGGCGCATGATCCAAGTAGGGCCAAGTGTGTCGATGCTACTGATCTCCCTGTTGTACCACTATGCATCGTCGTTGCTTAGGCAGCATGCTTACAGGCACATCAGAGCAACTAATTTTATCCAGCTTCATCTTTGAAATCTGAGCCGCGTTGGAGCTGTGCTGTGGCTACTGTTTGTTCATATGCTGCATCCTTTTGTTCTGAGTATCTGAATCAATCAACAGATGTAGGAACATGTTTATTTGTTCATATGCCGTGCTTTCAGGTTAATTTGTCCGTCAAATTGATCCATTGGCCCGCTTGGTTCAATTTATCTGATGCCACAAGTGGCTTCATTTTTATTCTGTATGGACTGCCATTATAATGTACGTACATGCCACTGAACATTCAGTCTTTACTTGTGTGTAAGACCGGACTTTCTTCCGTTGTCAACGCAACTCGACGCAAGAACAGTGCCTTGGTCACTTGCTCCGGTGTGGTGCAGCCGAGCTTGGCCAACGACCATGCCGTGTACGAGGGAAAACTCCCCTCCGACAAGACGGCTCCTAGCCCGGGTAAGCAGCAGCACCCCCATGGTCGTTTTAGTTTTCAGAGAGCCCTTTTTTGTGTGTCAGCTGATGATGCCTTCATTCTCTTGTCCATTGAGGATCCTCAACAGGCAAGAACAAGTTCCACCGCCGGTCTGAAACTCGTCCCAACTGGGCAAGGGATTCTCTCACTACCTTCTAATTAAGTGAGTAGTCAACATCTTCAGGGCCCTTTACTCTGCTTTCTTTATACTTCAAGCAAGGAGATGATTTATATGCATCTAAACAAGTAGTTGTCGCTGCAGTGCTATAACAATCAATGTACATGCATAGCTCTAAGCTCTAGCCTAGTGCGCTACACTGCCTCTGTTTGTCAACATGCTGAATATATGAACCCAGAAAATTTTAGAACTTCTCTGTAAAAATTGGTTGCTAGCTCTGTATCTCAGCCCCTTCTCATTTGTTTGTTTGATTTGGATGGAGTAGGAGTCATCCATGGACGACATCGACGATGAGGTCTTGGTCTTGTATGATGCGTGTGTGGGCAGTGTTGGTCTATTCATATGCTATGGTGTGGCCTGATGAGGTCTTGGTCTTGTATGATGCGTGTGTGGACAGTGTTGATCACTTACTAGCTATGGTTCTTTTGCTGCTGGATAGTGTTATTTCAACTTGTACCCCATCTAAGCCGCTCACTGTTTTCGTTACCTTATTGCTACTGGATGCAGAAAAATGTGTAAGCTTTATATGCCAAAAGGTTATGCATTTACTCATGAAGCATTTCTTGCAAATGGAAGATTTTGGTGTCCATGATTAGTGACGATCATCAAGTAGCATGAATCTTTAGTTTTGATGGGTCTCAGATTTACTTTTGTTAAGTTGTGATGATATAGTGCTTAATCTGAGCATGTTCCACGTAATACAATGGACTGTTCCAAGGGTTGGGTTCTGCTGCAAGGCCCATCTTTATCTTTGCTCTTGCGCATGATGGATGGTCAAGGACTAGTTAAGTAGGTCATTTTGCGACCAAATGAATGGTCTTCCAGTTTGGTATCTCTAAATGATGATTACATATTATCACGTTCTTAAGTTTGGGATATACATTTATGTGTAATAGTGAATTATGTCTTGGAAGGCATGTTACTTATTTCCTGTTGATTCATTGGACATCGCATGACAATCTCTAAGAAGGTTGTCCATTTACTGATCAATCATTTCTTGCACGATTTTGTTGTCGATGATTAGTGTTGAACCTCATATGTCCTCTCCAATTCATTTCCATTATAATCTTACTCATACAATATTCACACCATGTAATTCTGGAAATATATGCTCATATCTAGTTCTGCATAAAAAATGACAGTATTGACATGTTATAAATAGTTTGTTTGTATTTATGTTTATTTTGTTACATTTTGCAGGGATAAAGTGAAGAAAAAGAAGAAAAGATTACTAGAAGATTAGTTTTAGGATTTTCTTTTATTTCCTTGCAATTTTCCTTTTATTGGATACTTGTAAAGACATTGTAATATTCTTACTATAATAAAAAATATGATTCTATTTCATTTTTTGTTTTTAAATTAGTTTCCTTATAGGTTGTTTTCCGTAAATTTGGATTTTTGTTTTGTTTTCCAAATACATTACTAGTGGCGCATCATCAACTAGTGCGCCATTAGTAAGCCAGAGCACATGGGTAAATATGGCCCCCTGGGAGGCATACTAATGGCGCACCGTGGGATATAGTAATCGTGCACTGCATGGTGCGCCATTAGTATACCCGATACTAATGGCGCACCACAGGTGCGCCATTAGTAAAAAAATACTAATGGCGTGATACTATTGGCGCACCTGTAGTGCGCCATTAGTAGGCAAAATAGGTGCGCCACTAGTAGGCCTTTTCCTAGTAGTGAGATGCATAGGATAAAACTTTTGATGAAATTCCAATTTCAATCGTTTCTAATTCCAAGACTCCATATCATCACATAGCCTATACCATGTCGATGCATCTCCCCTCAAAGATAAAGGGAAGACCTTCTTCTTAACAACATCTCCGGGTACACCTGCAAGCTTAAATAATCCACAAACTTCATCCACATATATTAGATGCTCATCAGGATGTTTTGTTCCATCTCATAAAAAAGGATTAGCTAGCAGTTTTTCTACCATACCCAAAGGAATTTCAAAGCAAGCATTTTCATTTTCAGTAGGTTCAGTAGGTTGAGGAGCAACTCTTTGCTCTAATGGTCGGGGTGAAGATACCCCGAACAAGCCCCTCAGAGGATTACTTTCCATAGTAACAAGTGACAGTAAATTTCAGCACACTATATAAATTTTTCCTTACCAAATTCCACCTACCAAAGGCGCTTCACTCCCCAGCAACGGCGCCAGAAAAGAGTCTTGATGACCCACAAGTATAGGGTATCTATCGTAGTCCCTTCGATAAGTAAGAGTGTCGAACCCAACGAGGAGCAGAAGGAAATGATAAGCGGTTTCCAGCAATGTATTCTCTGCAAGTACTGAAATAAGTGGTAACAGATAGTTTTGTGATAAGATAATTTGTAATGAGCAACAAGTGACAAAAGTAAATAAGGTGCAGCAAGGTGGCCCAATCCTTTTTGTAGCAAAGGACAAGCATAGACAAACTCTTATATGATGTAAAGCGCTCCCGAGGACACATGGGAATATCATCAAGCTAGTTTTCCTCACGTTCATATGATTCGCGTTCGGTACTTTGATAATTTGGCATTTGGGTGGATCGGTGCTTGGGTGCTGCCCTTACTTGGACAAGCATCCCACTTATGATTAACCTCTATTGCAAGCATCCGCAAATACAACAAAAGTATTAATGTAAACCTAACCATAGCATGAAGCATATGGATGCAAATCAGCCCCTTACGAAGCAACGCATAAACTAGGGTTTAAGCTTCTGTCACTCTAGCAACACATCATCTACTTATTACTTCCCAATTCCTTCCTCTAGACCCAAACAATGGTGAAGTGTCATGTATTCGACGTTCACATAACACCACTAGAGGAGGGACAACATACATCTCATCAAAATATCGAACGAATACCAAATTCACATGACTACTAATAGCAAGACTTCTCCCATGTCCTCAGGAACAAAAGTAACTACTCATAAAGCATAAACATGTTCATAATCAGAGGGGTATTAATGTGCATATAGGATCTGAACATATGATCTTCCACCAATTAAACCAAATAGCATCAACTACAAGGAGTAATTAACACTACTAGAAACCTACTAGCACCAATCCCGGACTTTGAGACAAGAATCGGATACAAGAGATAAACTAGGGTTTTGAGATGAGATGGTGCTGATGAAGATGTTGATGGAGATTGCCCTCTCCTGATGAGAGGAGCGTTGGTGGTGACGATGGCGATGATTTCCCCCTCCGGAAGGGAAGTTTCCCCAACAGAACAGCCCCGCCAGAACCCTAGATTGGTTCCGCCAAGGTTCCGCCTCGTGGCGGCAGAGTTTCGTCCGAGAAGATGGCTTATGATTATTTTTCCATCGAAAGAGTCCATGTAGCAGAAGATGGTCATCAGAGGGCCACCAGGGGGCTCGTGGGCAGGGTGTGGCCCCCCTGGTGAAGTTCTTGCGCTCAATGTTTTTTATATATTTGGAAAACATCATCCGTGAAGTTTCAGGACTTTTGCAGCTGTGTAGAATAGGTCTCTAATATTTGCTCCTTTTCCAGCCAGAATCCCAGCTGCCGACATTCTCCCTCTTTATGTAAACCTTGTAAAATAAGAGAGAATAGGCATAAGTATTGTGACATAATGTGTAATATCAGCCCATAATGCAATAAATATTGATATAAAAGCATGATGCAAAATGGACGTATCAGTATCCCACGCAAGACATACATCAAGTGTTCTCAAATCCTTAAAGACTCAATTTGATAAGATAACTTCAAAGGGAAAACTCAATCCATTACAAGAGAGTAGAGGGGGAGAAACATCATAAGATCCAACTATAATAGCAAAGCTCGCAATACATCAAGATCGTACCACCTCTAGAACACGAGAGAGAGAGAGAGAGAGAGAGAGAGAGAGATCAAACACATAGCTACTGGTACATACCCTCAGCCCCGAGGGAGAACTACTCCCTCCTCGTCATGGAGAGCACCGGGATGATGAAGATGGCCACCGGAGAGGGATTCCCCCCTCCGGCAGGGTGCCAGAACGGGTCTAGATTGGTTTTCAGTGGCTACGGAGGCTTCTGGCGGCGGAACTCCCGATCTATTGTGCTCTCCGAAGTTTTTAGGGTATATGGGTATATATGGGAGGAAGAAGTACGTCGGTGGACCTCCGAGCTGTCCACGAGGCAGGGGGCGCGCCCCCCACCCTCGTGGGCAGCCCGGGACTCTCCTGGTCCATCTCCGATACTCTGTGGGCTTCTTCTGGTCCAAAAATAAGTTCCGTGAAGTTTCAGGTCAATTGGACTCCGTTTGATTTTCCTTTTCTGCGATACTCTAAAACAAGGAAAAACCAGAAACTGGCACTGGGCTCTGGGTTAATAGGTTAGTCCCAAAAATAATATAAAAGTGTTTAATAAAGCCCATAAACATCCAAAACATATAATATAATAGCATGGAACAATCAAAAATTATAGATACATTGGAGACGTATCAGCATCCCCAAGCTTAATTCCTGCTCGTCCTCGATTGGGTAAATGATAAAAACAGAATTTTGATGTGGAATGCGACCTAACATATTTCTCTAAGTAATTCTTCTTTATTGTGGCAAGAATATTCAGATCCATAAGATTCAAGACAAAAATTTAATATTGACATAAAAATAATAATACTTCAAGCATACTAACTAAGCAATCATGTCTTCTCAAAATAACATGGCCAAAGAAAGTTCATCCCTACAAAATCATATAGTCTGGCCATGCTCCATTTTCGTCACACAAGAATGCTCTCATCATGCACAACCCCGACGACAAGCAAGCAATTGTTTCATACTTTAGTAATCTCAAACTTTTTTCAACTTTCACGCAATACATGAGCGTCAGCCATGGATATAGTAGTATGGGTGGAATAGAATATAATGAGGGTGTTATATGGAGAAGACAAAAAGGAGAAAGTCTCACATCGACGCGGCTAATCGATGGGCTAGGGAGATGCCCATCAATTAATGTCAATGCGAGCAGTAGGGATTGCCATGCAACGGATGCACTAGAGCTATAAATGTATGAAAGCTCAACAAAAGAAACTAGTGGGTGTGCATCCAACTTGCTTTCTCACGAAGACCTAGGGCATTTTGAGGAAGCCCATCATTGGAATATACAAGCCAAGCTCTATAGTAAAATTCCCACTAGTATATGAAAGTGACAACATAGGAGACTCTCTATCATGAAGATCATGGTGCTACTTTGAAGCACAAGTGTGGTAAAAGGATAGTAGCATTGCCCCTTCTCTCTTTTTCTCACATTTTTTTTGTTTTTTGGGCCTTCTCTTTTTTTTGCCTTTCTCTTTTTTTTCGTCCGGAGTCTCATCCCGACTTGTGGGGGAATCATAGTATCCATCTTCTCTTTTTTTGGCCTTTCTCTTTTTTTCGTCCGGAGTCTCATCCCGACTTGTGGGGGAATCATAGTATCCATCATCCTTTCCTCACTGGGACAATGCTCTAATAATGATGATTATCAAATTTTTGTTTACTTACAACTCAAGAATTACAACTCGATACTTAGAACAAGATATGACTCTATATGAATGCCTCCGGCGGTGTACCGGGATGTGCAATGACTCATGAGTGACATGTATGAAAGAATTATGAATGGTGGCTTTGCCACAAATACGATGTCAACTGCATGATCATGCATAGAAATATGACAATGATGGAGCGTGTCATAATAAATAGAACGGTGGAAAGTTGCATGGAAATATATCTCGGAATGGCTATGGAAATGCCATAATACGTAGATATGGTGGCTATTTTGAGGAAGATATGAGGAGGTTTATATATGAAAGACAGTATCATATCACGGGGTTTGGATGCACCGGCAAAGTTTGCACCAAATCTCATTGTGCGAAAGGGCAATGCATGGTACCGAAGAGGCTAGCAATGATGGAAGGGTAAGAGTGCGTATAATCCATGGACTCAACATTAGTCATAAAGAACTCATATACTTATTGCAAAAATCTACAAGTCATCAAAAACCAAGCACTATGCGCATGCTCCTAGGGGGGTAGATTGGTAGGAACAGACCATCGCTCGTCCCCGACCGCCACTCATAAGGAAGACAATCAAATAACGCCTCATGTTTCAAATTTGTTACACAACGTTTACCATACGTGCATGCTACGGGACTTGCAAACTTCACCACAAGTATTTATCAAATTCACAACTACTCAACTAGCACAACTTTAATATCACTATCTCCATATCTCAAAACAATCATCAAGTATTAAACTTCTCTTAGTATTCAATGCACTCTATATGAAAGTTTTTATTATACCCATCTTGGATGCCCATCATATTAGGACTTGTTTCATAACCAAAGTAAACTACCATGCTGTTCTAAAGACTCTCAAAATAATATAAGTGAAGCATGAGAGTTCATCTATTTCTACAAAATAAGACCACCATCATTCTCTAAAAAGATATAAGTGAAGCGCTAGAGCAACAACAAACTACTCCGAAAGATATAAGTGAAGATCAATGAGTAGTTAAATAATTATTTAGCTATGTGAAGACTCTCTAACATTTAATAATTTCAGATCTTCGTATTTTATTCAAACAGCAAGCAAAGCAAAAGAAAATGACATTCTAAGAATGGCAAACATCACGTGAAGAAGCAAAAACTTAGGATCAACCGAAACTAAATGATAGTTGTTGAAGAAGAAAGGTGGGATGCCAACCGGGGCATCCCCAAGCTTAGACGCTTGATACTTCTTGAAATATTATCTTGGGATGCCTTGGGCATCCCCAAGATTGAGCTTTTGTGTCTCCTTAGTTCATCTCATATCACGGTCTCCCTAAATCTCAAAAGCTTCATCCACACAAAACTCAACAAGGACTCGTGAGATAAGTTAGTATAAACCATTGCAAAAACCTTATCATACTCTACTATATAAAATCACTAAAATTATTATTCAACATTGCATACTAAATGCCTCTGGATATTTAATAGTCCTATCTTAAAATAGAATCATTAAAGAAGCAAACATATGCAAACAATGCAAACATAACAGCAATCTGCCTAAACAGGACAGTCTGTAAAGAGTGCAGAAAGATCCATACTTACCTAACTCTAAAAATTATTAAGGAAAATTCCCACTGTAGTAAATTAATCAGATCTTAATATGCAACAGGTTTCAACATTTTATCACATTCTGACTTTTCTAGGGAATTATTGCAACAGCGGTAAACTTTCTGTTTTCAAACAGCAACATGAAGACTTGTAAAATAGGCATAGTAAAGGCTATCAATGCCACTTTTATTGAAATAAAATATGCAAAACATTGTTCTAATAACAGCAAGAAAATCCTAACAAAATAAATTGATGCTCCAAGCAAAACACATATCATGTGGCGAATAAAAATATAGCTCCAAGTAAAGTTACCGATGGAAGTAGACGAAAGAGGGGATGCCTTCCGGGGCATCCCCAAGCTTAGGCTCTTGGGTGTCCTTGAATATTACCTTGGGGTGCCTTGGGAATCCCCAAGCTTAGGCTCTTGGCACTCCTTATTCCATAGTCCACCGAATCTTTACCCAAAACTTGAAAACTTCACAACACAAAACTTAACAGAAAACTCGTAAGCTCCGTGAGCGAAAGAAAACAAAACACCACTTCAAGGTACTGCAATAAAATCATTCTTTATTTATATTGGTGTTAAAACTACTGTATTCCAACTTCTCTATGGTTTATAAACTATTTTACTAGCCATAGATTCATTAAAATAAGCAAACAACACACGAAAAACAGAATCTGTCAAAAACAGAACTGTCTGTAGTAATCTGTAACTAACGCAAACTTCTGGAACCCAAACAATTATCAAATAAATTGGTGGCCTGAGGAATTTATCTATTAATCATCTGCAAAAATAATTAACTAAATAGCAGTTTCCAATAAAAATGACAGTAATTCTCGTGAGCGCTAAAGTTTCTGCTTTTTACAGCAAGATCAACAAGACTTTCCCCAAGTCTTCCCAACGGTTCTACTTGGCACAAACACTAACTAAAACAAAAAAACTCAATCATAACAGAGTCTAGATTATTAATTTATTACTAAACAGGAACAAAAATAAAAATTGGGTTGCCTCCCAACAAGCGCTATCGTTTAATGCCCCTAGCTAGGCATGATGATTTCAACGATGCTCACATAAAAGATAAGAATTGTAACATAAAGAGAGCAACTTGAAGAATATGACTAGCACATTTAAGTCTAACCCGCTTCCTATGCATAGGGATTTTGTGAGCAAACAACTTATGGGAACAAGAATCAACTTTCATAGGAAGGTAAAACAAGCATAACTTTAAAACTTTAAGCACATAGAGAGGGGACTTGATATTATTGCAATTCCTACAAGCATATGTTCCTCCCTCATAATAATTTTCAGTAGCATCATGAATGAATTCAATAATATAACTATTACATAAAGCACTATTTTCATGATGCACAAGCATATAAATTTTATTACTCTCCACATAAGCAAAATTCTTCTCATTCGAAATAGTGGGAGTAAACTCAACGAAATAACTATCATGTGAGGCATAATCCAATTGAAAGTTAAAATCATGATGACAAATTTCATGGATATCATCATTCTTTATAGCATACAAGTCATCACAATAATCATCATAGATAGCAACTTTGTTCTCATAATCAATTGGAACCTCTTCCGAAATAGTTGATTCATCACAAAATAAAGTCATGACCTCTCCAAATCCACTTTCATCAATATAATCATCATAAACATGAGGCATGCTTTCATCATAGTAAATTTTCTCATCAAAACTTGGGGGACAAAAAATATCATCTTCATCAAACATAGCTTCCCCAAGCTTGTGGCTTTGCATATCATTAGCATCATGGATATTCAAGGAATTCATACTAACAACATTGCAATCATGCTCATCATTGAAATATTTAGTGCCAAACATTCTAATGCATTCTTCTTCTAACACTTTGGCACAAATTTTCATTTCCATCATACTCACGAAAGATATTAAAAAGATGAAGCGTACGAGGCAAACTCAATTCCATATTTTTTGTAGTTTTCTTTTATAAACTAAACTAGTGCTAAAACAAGAAATAGAAAGATTCGATTGCAAGATCTAAAGATATACCTTCAAGCGCTAACCTCCCTGGCAACGGCGCCAGAAAAGAGCTTGATGTCTACTATACAACCTTCTTCTTGTAGACGTTGTTGGGACTCCAAGTGCAGCATCCTGCTAAAAAGGAAGGAAAACTACAGTTCGTCTTTGGTCATGCCCAACTGTCAAAGCTAGTCTGGTAACACATACTGAATAATATAGATGTCAGACACCGAAAATGCACACCCATGTTGCTCACTTATGAACATTGTGTTTTCCTGGAAAAAAGATCAGAACTATTTATAGTCTTAATTAAGTCATTCTCAACTATGCAGGGTTCATATTGGGCAAGCCCCTATTGAGCGTACACCTTGTACCCAGGAATGTAGCGCCACCAATGCAACTGGTGCACAAGGTTCGAACCCCCAACCCCATCTGGATTAGTGTTGTGTAGAATTCAGATGCCACATTGCCTCTGAATTTTACTGCTGTGCATTTTTCCCAGGTGAGGTTCACGCACAGCAACTAGGGATTACAACTGAGAAACGGAGGGACATTGCTCTGGGCAAGCGTCTTTGCGCCGAACACACATCGACAATCACTAGTGTAGAATTGGGCTTTAGCACTGGTTCGTAAGGCCTTTTAGTGCCGGTTCTGTAACCGACACTAAAGGGTGGGGACTAAAGGTCCCCCCCTTTAGTACCAGTTTAGCATGAACCGCCACTAAAGGGCCACCACGTGGAACGAGCCAGTAACGGGGGCAGGGAGACCTTTAGTACCGGTTGGTAACACCAACCAGTACTAAAGGTTTGGGGGTTTTGGATTTATTATTTATTTTTTCTTTAATTTTGCGTTTTCCATTTAATTTAGAGATTGCTTTTACATTATAATGAGTTATTAAATCACTAGGTGAAAGTACCGTGGATTAGTTTTAAGTGGACGGATCCTAAGTGATCAAGTAATATGGATCCATATTACTTGATCACTTAGCTAGGATCCATCCAGTTGAAACTAATGTGCGGTTTCTTGCATAAATGATATAATAAATCATCATTATCATCATCATATTAATATAAAAAATCTTGCATCATATCATCACCAACAACACTAGCTAATAATCATCATAGTCGTCATTACCACTATTTGATCATCATAGTCATTACCGTTATCTAATCACCACCAACACTAGCTTAAAGAAGAAACATTCACTTGTACCAGAAGCAAAGATATCATCGAGTTCAACATGGTCATGAGATTATAAGTGTTCATAAGACCACAAAAGCAAATCACTTAGAGATTAAGTTCAAGACGAAGAACAGGGACATGAGAGGACAAGTACTAAGAGCATGAACTAGCTAATCACTCCTGCTGCTCTCTCTCAGGTAAAATAGCATAGAACATGTGTAGCTCTCCTGATTCATCATATTGGAGCATGCAGATGAACCTGTCTCCTAATCATGGGCTGCGCTTCTCATTGCTGCCCACTAGTACTTCTCTGCGATCCTTCACAATTTTGCTCCAGTCTTTCACTATTAAGCATTCCTCGGTTTTAGAAATCTGGAATGCACTCATGTGTGTTGTAGGATGTCTTGGCCATAAGCTAACCATTGACATGCGACCTTTAGTCTCGATCCACTGAGGCACAACTATCATCGGGAGTCCCTGTTGAAGAACATCGTATAGTAACATACTTAGCAATGAATTTTAGCTTAAAAAATAATGTATGCAAAAGATGCACTAAGGTCAAATAGTAAAAAGCTTACCATCTTTCCTAAATAGATGTGACCGTAGTTCAATACGAACATTATTGGCCGCACGTTTTGAGTACTAAGATTTTCAAGTTCAGAAAAATAATTTCTCTTGACAGCATCAAGATCCTCAAGCCATGAAACATAATGACTTATCTCCTCGCAGTTTAGTTCAGCCCCGGGACAGTGGACGGTCTTGTCTACCAAGCGCCGGACATGTTTGCTTGAATGGAAATAAACTGTCGAAAGAAATTAGTTGTCAATTATTTTTGAATAAAAAATATCGAAGACATAAATATGGTTGAGAAACTCACATAATGGTAGAACTGGAGGCATCTGCACATCGACCCAAATGTCTCTATTACCTTCAATATCATCTTCCGGATGAATATCAAAGGTGATAATCATATCAGGCTCAAATGCATAAGCCTTGCATAGTGCTTTGCCAAGTTTTGCATTCAAAATAGGTGTAGGTGTCTGCATTGTATAATTTTACGTCAAAGGTATAACCATGATCGGTCTTCAAGTAAACTCTCTTTACCTCCATAGTTTTCTCAGGACTGAAACCTATCTTATCCAAGACAAAAATTCTTGCATGGCAGGGGATACACTAGTAGAATAGTAAAAAATTAAAATTATAAGTTGAAGCAAATGAAGCATAAGTCATGCTTAATTACGAAAAAAGACTTGTCGCTGTGACTTACTGTATCCACTTCGAAGGTCCCATCCAGCTTGATGCTGAAGCGCCTACCTTCAACTAGGAAATTTCCGTCGCACAGGCCGCGCATGTCTTCACAGTATTCACACATACCGAAATCCTTTTCATCGTCAGACATTTCCTATGTTCATAGTTGAAACATTAATTGATAAACATGCTTACTAGTTCTATTAATTCAACTAAGCACTTACTAAAAATAAACTAGTTATATTAATTTTCTTACTAAAAATGAAGTAGCTAGTTATATATAGTAAAATTTTAATTAGATGATCAAATCTCATATACCTAAATTTAATATATCTAATTCATCTAACATTAATATATCTAATTCATCTACAACTAAAATTATAAAAAACTAACTCATCTAACATTAATATCTAGCTGCTAATTCATCTAATTCATCTAACATGAATATATCTAATTCATCTATAACTAAAAGTATAAAAAACTAACGCATCTAACATTAATATCTAGCTGCTAATTCAGCTAATTCATCTAACATTTAGCATTAATATCTAACATAAAAATATAGCCTCAAGTAAAGTTACCGATAGACGAAGACGAAAGAGGGGATGCCTTCCGGGGCATCCCCAAGCATAAGCTTTTGGTTGTCCTTGAATTTTACCTTGGGGTGCCTTGGGCATCCCCAAGATTAGGCTCTTGCCACTCCTTATTCCATAATACATTTAATCTTTACCCAAAACTTGAAAACTTCACAACACAAAACTCAACAGAAAATCTCATGAGCTCCGTTAGTGTAAGAAAACAAACCACCACATTAAGGTACTGTAATAAACTCATTCTTTATTTATATAGGTGTTAAACCTACTCTATTCCAACTTCTCTAGGGTTCGTACCCCCCGATACCAGCCATAGTTTCATCAAAATAAGCAAACAACACACGAAAAACAGAATCTGTCAAAAACAGAACAGTCTGTAGTAATCTGTATCATGCAAAATTATGCAACTCAGAAACATCTGCCAAAATCGGACGACCTAGATAATTTTATTATTGATCTACTGCAATTGGAATCAGTATTTTATCACTTTCTGGTGATTTTTAACAATTGTTTTCGTGAGCAGAAAGTTTCTGGTTTTTTCAGCAAGATCAAATAATTATCACCCAAGAAGATCTTATAGGTCTTACTTGGCACAAACACTAACTAAAACATAAAACCTCATCTAAACAGAGGCTAGATAATTTTTTTATTACTAAACAGGAACAAAAATCAAGGAACAAAAATAAAATTGGGTTGCCTCCCAACAAGCGCTATCCAACTACAAGAAATCTGTTAATACGTGACAGCTTTGATCCGTCATGGATCGACAGAAAACTGTCAAGGGTGCCCATCCATGACGGACTTGAAATCCGTCATGTATATCGCGTCATAATTTCACACGTACCTTACATGACGGTTCTTGTCCGTCATGGATCTGCCCCAGGCCCGCTCAGGCCCAATCCATTGTGACAGAACAATCTGCCATCGATAAATGCCACGTAGGATTTTTTATTTACCAATTTGAATGACATGGCTGCCTACGTGGATACTCTTTTCCGTCACAAAATTCGTCATGGTTGAGCACATTATCCCATTTTTTACCCAATATGTGTTTACCATTATGTAATACACAAATCCTAATGCTAATTTTGGCCAAGAGAAAGTATTTGCAAAGTGTAACATTACATAGTTCAACCAGTATGCAACCACCTTTTGTATGTATCCACAACATAGCAGTTTACAAAATCTTCTACAAAATGACAACTTACAATATAGATCAACAATATATATCACACGTTACGCTTAGGAATGAGTACAATTCATTTTAGATCAACAAAACATACAAACTATCAAGGTTGTTATTTAGGTTCTTGCTGCGAGCGCTCCCAATGGCAGCCATCATGTCTTGGTTGATTGTGATGAGCGGCACCAAGTAGCCCACTTCCCAATCTTACCTACATATTTACAAGAACCTTAGATACTGTTATATATGAATAGATAGTAGAAATAATATAATTACAAAAAATATAAAAATGAATTACATGTTGTCCATAATTCTTAAATCTTATGGTGCCAACAAATGAGAATAACATTGTATCTACCATAAAACAAGACTAAACATAAGGTTTCCTAAAATTAATTCGAAAAAGTGTTTCAAATGACAGTAACAATACACACATCACAAAACTAAGTACTATATTATTCAGGTTGTTATTCAGGTTCTTGTCATCAGACTCCTGTAGGCAACTATCATTTCATCATCATACCTAGCATATTTACAACATTAGATACTTGTGATAGAAATATATAGTATAAATAAGAGAATTAGAACAAGCGAAAAAAATTAATTACGTACTGTCCAAAGTTCTTAAATCTAAGAGTTGCTACAAATGAGAATAACAAAGTATCTATGACAAAAACATGGCATCACTAACAAACAATATGCACGACGCAAAGCCTCTGATCGTCAAACTACATCCAAGTTTACACATGAAACTCAATGTTTATGCTGCAAGTCAATCTCAAAGCACTAACAACAGTAAACAGTGTGTATCATATTTAAGTGGCATAGACTGGTCAAGCAACTTTAAGAAAATTCCAAATGAGTGTCATATAAAAAATAATCAATTTACATGGTTACATGAAATAGACTAGTAGTAATCTGTGATCACATGTTTCTGTTACATGTGCAACTCTGGCATATACATATAGTTTGACTTTTTCTTTCTTTCTTAATATACAAGGCAAAGCTTTCCCCTCTTCCAAAAATAATGTGAATCACATGCCTGGAGTAACTACATACAGCTATCATTAATAGTTTAATGATAACTACAGCCTAATTGTTCTTATATTCAGATAAGCACAACAGGTGGACACAAGGAAGATAAAACTAGCTAGAATCTTAGCAGAGATACTCCAAGCAAAGCCATATGTATAACAAGTGGTGTACATATGTTTAAGCTAGATATATCCTTGACACTTATGAAATCTGCAACTCATACAAGTATATCATGCTTAGAAAAATGTCTCTTGTTCTTCAGCTTCCAGTGTTAAAACAGCATGGCAGATAGAATCTGTTGCCATTGCAGTTTTATATTACTGCTAACGAACAAGTTAGGTGAGGACAGAGGAGTCCAGAATATGTATTAACCTCCTGTGTTCTGTCACCATGGATCGCCATTGTAGGGAAACCTCTATTGTATAGCCAATATCTCAATGAATCAGATTTTCATTTTGTCTCCACGAAAACCAAAGTTAGAGGTTGTTCAGGCAAGACAAACCAGAAAACTAGCATGAGAAAAATCTTACAGAATAATACTCCCTCTGTCCCATAATATAAGAACGTTTTTGGCACTACACTAGTGTCAAAAACGTTCTTATATTATGGGATGGATGGGAGTAGTAAATAAACCCAATTGGTACAATCCAAGATAGCAGCAAATAATACCTTGCCGGTGAGTACGACAAGGTGCAATGAACAAAATATGTAATATTTGCTGCAACAAAACGATGGTAGTAAGTTTATTTCATGGATCTGACACTAAACTTGTATATGTAATTAGTGCGAGAGCGAGACTATGCGAGGAGGACTGATTAACCAAATGATGATAACACATAGAAAGTTTGTACATAATATATAACAGAGAAGCAGTGTAATTAATAGCAGCGCTAGTTAAAAATCTTACTCTTCGTCAATCCATTGAGTGAGATTAATAAATTACTTTTATTCCACAATCAACAAAAATCCAAGGAACCAACAGGAGCATCTCATGGGGCATTTAATTATTAAATTAGTAGTTCTTAACTAACTAGCAGATCTCACAAATTCTACATACTGCTAGTGCTCACACGACAAGAGAAGAAAAAGAAAGAGCCAACAGAACTAGTCTATCATTGGTTGTAACTTCTGAGTATCAGGAAAACAAAGTGGCCACATTTTCTACATCACGTTCAGTCCAACAAAATTAGATAGCCCCTGGAGAACTATGCTACAACAGAGCAGCAATCACTTGGAAAGAAAAGAAAAACAGGGCGAGAGGGTCGACCTTCTTGTTCTCTGGGGAATCATGGTGGTCGGGGCAGAGGACCTCGCCATCAAACTTGCCCCGCTCATCGGGCTCGAGCCTGGGTCCCATTCATCGCTGTCCATCAAACCGGAGTGGCAGAGAGGTCCTGCTGATCTGAATCAAAGACATAAACTTCGATTGGGGATGGTAGAGGAAAGGAAGTAAAAAATGAGATAGGAGAAGATCGGTGAAGCAGGGAGGGACCTTGTGCAGGGCGTCGACGTTGCTGCCAAGGTCGAGGTCCGGCCTCCCACAGGTCACGGTCGTCGTCCTCTCCTCGTCTGGCGATTGCTGCTCCGAATCTCCGGATGGCTAGGCAGTTGCGCGACCTGGAAGACAGAGGAGGGAGGCATCTGCCGTAGATCCATGGCCCGGGTCGTTGGTTGTGAGCAGCAAAGGCACGCCACAGCTGCTAGGGATGGCCATCGCTTCCATCGGGCCGCTGCGGCCCATGTCGCCACGGATCTCGGGTTCTCATCATCGCTTGGAGGCGGGGAGGTGGAGGCAGAGGACGGGATCTAGGAGAGGCGAGGCATGGTGGCGGTGGATGGAGAAAGAGGTTGGGGACATGAGTGTTTAGGGTTAGCTTTTATAAGGGCAAAATGTTTAGGGCTTTAGGCGGGCTTTAGTGGGCTTGTGGGTCTGTACTGTGGGGTTCATGACAAATTTTGAAATTGTCATCGGAAATCCGTCATGGATTAACAGGTTTCTTGTAGTGTCATTTAACGCCCCTAGCTAAGCATAAAAACAAGACTAGATCTAGGTATTGCCATCTTTGGTGTTGGGGAAGAAAAGAGAAAATTTCTTATCTATAGCATTTATCTTTCTATTTTGCGAAAGCCCGTGACCATTAATGGTGGAAGAAAGATTAATCACGCTACGGAAATTTGCATCAAAGCTAGCCTTCATCTCTTTGATAATTTCATTTTGATAAAAGCACAAAAGAGAGGTGGATTCAACCTTCTCACTCATGGGGTGCCCAAATATAGTTTTCATCTTTTCATAGGTATCTATGGCATCCCCCTCAAGAAAACCTTCTTCAAAAATAGAATCTAAAACTTGCTTGAACAAAGAGGGTAAGCCAACATAAAATCTTTTTAGGTATATCTCAATTTGATATTGGGGCACATAGCTAGCTCGGATCCTTAATGGCCTATCCCAAGCATCTTTTCAAAGCCTCATCAAGTAAATAACGAAAAATCCCAGGATCATCTTCATCGAAATTATTCAAACCCTCATTGATAACCCCGGTAGATCTTTCCATAGCATCATTATTTATGAGCTTAGAGAGGACAGAAGGGTTATCCAAAGTACTAAAACCCGGGAGAGAACCCTTAGCCCTTTTAGAATCGGCCATGGCGAAAGAAAGGCAAACGGGAAAGAGGCAAAGGTGAAGTGGGGGAGAGGAAAACGAGAGGCAAATGGAAAATCATGTAGTGCAAGGGAGAAGAGTTTGTGATGGGTACTTGGTATGTCTTGACTTGTGCGTAGATCTCCCCGGCATCAGCGCCAGAAATCGCACGTTGGCGGGAGATCAAATCTTGACTTTACTTGTCGTAAGCCTTCCCAGCAACGACGCCATAAATCTTTCTTGCTACCTCTTGAGCATGCGTTGGTTTTCCCTTGAAGAGGAAAGGGTGATGCGGCAAAGTAGCGTAAGTATTTCCCTCAGTTTTTGAGAACCAAGGTATCAATCCAGTAGGAGATAACACCCAAGTCCCTAGTACCTGCACAAACAATCAAGAACCTTGCAACCAACGCGATAAAGGGGTTGTCAATCCCTTCACGCCACTTGCAAAAATGAGATCTGATAAAGATAATAAGATAAATATTTTTGGTATTTTTGTTGTATAGATTGGAAAATAAAGATTGCAAAATAAATGGCGACATAAATAGCTAGTTGACGGGAGATTAATATGATGGAAATAGACTCGGGGCCATAGGTTTCACTAGTGGCTTCTCTCAAGATAGCGAAATCTACGGTGGGTGAACAAATTACTGCCGAGCAATTGATAGAAAAGCGCATAGTTATGAGAATATCTAGACATGATCATGAACATAGGCATCATGTCCGTGTCAAGTAGACCGAAACGATTCTGCATCTACTACTATTACTCCACACATCGACCGCTATCGAGCATGCATCTAGAGTATTAATTTGATAAGAACAGAGTAACGCATTAGGCAAGATGACATGATATAGAGGGATAAACTCAAGCAATATGATATAAACCCCATCTTTTTATCCTCGATGGCAACAATACAATACGTGTCGGTTCCCTTTCTGTCACTGGGATCGACCACCGCAAGATTGAACCCAAAGCTAAGCACTTCTCCCATTGCAAGAAAGATCAATCTAGTAGGCTAAACCAAACTGAGAATTCGAAGAGACTTACAAAGATATCAAATCATGCATATAAGAATTCGGAGAAGAATCAAATATTGTTCATAGATAATCTGGATCATAAACCCACAATTCATTGGATCTCGACAAACACACCGCAAAAAGAATTACATCGAATAGATCTCCAAGAGAAACGACCAGAACTTTGTATTGAGATCCAAAGAGAGAGAAGAAGCCATCTAGCTAATAACTATGGACCCGAAGGTCTATGGTAAACTACTTACACATCACCGGAGAGGCTATGGTGTTGATGTAGAAGCCCTCCGTGATCGATTCCCCCACCGGCGGAGCGCCGGAAAAGGCCCCAAGATGGGATCTCACGGGTACAGAAGGTTGCAGCGGTGGAAAATAGGTTTCGTGGCTCCCCTGCATGTTTTTAGGGTATAAGACTATATATAGGCGAAAGAAGTAGGTCGGTGGAGCTACGAGGGGCCCATGAGGGTGGGGGCGCGCCTACCCCCTAGGCGCGCCTCCCTCCCTCATGACTGCCTCGTTGCTTCATTGACGTCCACTCCAAGTCCCCTGGATTGCGTTTGTTCCAAAAACGATCCTCGCGAAGGTTTCAGTCCATTTGGATTCCATTTCATATTCCTTTTCGGCGAAACACTGAAATAGGCAAAAAAACAGCAATTTGCACTGGGCCTTTGGTTAATAGGTTAGTCCCAAAAATAATATAAAAGTGCATAGTAAAGCTCATTAAACATCCAAAATAGATAATATAATAGTATGGAGCAATCAAAAATTATAGATACGTTGGAGACATATCAAGCATCCCCAAGCTTAATTCCCGCTCGTCCTCGAGTAGGTAAATGATAAAAACAGAATTTTTGATGTGGAATGCTACCTAACATAATTTTCAATGTAATTTTCTTTATTGTGGCATGAATGTTCAAATCCGAAAGATTCAAGATAAAAGTTTAATATTGACATAAAAATAATAATACTTCAAGCATACTAACTAAGCAATTATGTCTTCTCAAAATAACATAGCCAAAGAAAGCTTATCCCTACAAAATCATATAGTTTGGCCATGCTTCATTTTTGTCACACAAAAATGCTCTCATCATGCACAACCCCAATGACAAGCCAAGCACTTGTTTCATACTTTAGTATTTCTCAAACTTTTTCAATCTTCACGCAATACATGAGCGTGGGCCATGGACATAGCACTATGGGTGGAATAGAGTAATGATGGGGGTTGTGTGGAGAAGACAAAAAGGGAGAAAGTCTCACATTGGCGCGGCTAATCAACGGGCTAGGGAGATGCCCATCAATTGATGTCAATGCAAGGAGTAGGGATTGCCATGCAATGGATGCACTAGAGCTATAAATGTATGAAAGCTCAACAAAAGAAACTAAGTGGGTGTCCATCCAACTTGCTTGCTCACGAAGACCTAGGGCATTTGAGGAAGCTCATTGTTCGAATATACAAGCCAAGTTCTATAATGAAAAAATTCCCACTAGTATATGAAAGTGACAAAATAAGAGACTCTCTATCATAAAAATCATTGTGCTACTTTGAAGCACAAGTGTGGAAAAAGGATAGTAGCATTGTCCCTTCTTTTCCCTTTTTTTGGGCCTTCCTTTTTTATTTGGCCGTTATTTTTTTCTTTTCCTTTTTTATTTTGGCCTTTCTCTTTTTTTTATGGGACAATGCTCTATTAATGATGATCATCACACTTCTATTTTTATTTACAACTCAATGATTACAACTCGATACTAGAACAAAATATGACTCTATATGAGTGCCTCCGGCGGTGTACCGGGATGGGTAATGAAACAAGAATGACATGTATGAAAAATTATGCATGGTGGCCTTGCCACAAATACGATGTCAACTACATGATCATGCAAGGCAATATGACAATGATGAAGCGTGTCATAATAAATGAAACGGTGGAAAGTTGCATGGCAATATATCTCGGAATGGCTATGAAAATGCCATAGTAGGTAGTAGGCGGTCTTACAGTGGGGCAACCGCCGACGATGCAAGGCGACGGGGGGCAGCGACGGGGCGGGCCGCTGGTAGGGGCGGCGCGCGCGGGATTGACAACGGGGTACGGGCGCGCGCGGCGACGGGAGCGGGGATAGGCGCACACGACGGGTGCGGGGACGGGGACGGCGATGGCGACGAGGACGAGGGCGGGCGCGCGCGACGGGGATGGGCACGACGACGAAGCAGATGAAGAAGAAACTAACTGAAATTTTCGTAAGTGCTATATATATAGGAGGGGCCTTTAGTACCGGTTGGAGTCACCAACCGGTACTAAAGGTCTGTTTTGGCCAGGCCAAGCGGCGGGAAGCGCATGCCTTTAGTACCGGTTGGTGGCTCCAACCGATACGCTCCAACCGCTACTAAAGGTCCCTTTAGTACCGGTTGGAGCCACCAACCGGTGCTAAAGGTGGTTCGCTGCCACCCGCGGTGACAAACTTTAGTCCCACCTCGCTAGCGGAGGAGCGTCCGCACTGGTTTATAAGCCCCAGTGCGGTAGCTCTCTCGAGCTCCTCTCTATAGCAGGCTTCTGGGCCTAACTTTGCCGCGCTGCCCTATGGGCCTGGTGGGCCTCACGGGCATGCATTCTGGCCCAAGGCCAAGCAGGTCCACTGGGCAGCGCGCAAAGTTGTATTTTTATGTAGTTTTTTTTCTTTTCTGCTTTATTTATTTTCTTATATTTATTTTTGAGTTGTTTTTTTGCTGTATTTAGAGTTTTTTATGAATATTTTAGCTTTAGGTACAAAAAAATTACAAATTTTTTGTTAGCGCCAGTAGTTTTCAAATTTGAATAGATTAAAAAAATTAAAAATGAAATTTGATCATCATTTCACCAAAATTTGGGTGAAATTTGAATAGTTTAAAAAACATTACGTGCAAAGCACTACAAATGAACTCTAAAAAGGTTGAAACTCGACATGGTATGAAATGATGATACGATGCCAAGTTTCAACATTTTCAGAGTTCATTTGTAGTGCTTTTCAATTTCAGGGTCATTTAGCTCAAAACAAATCACTAAATTCATGAAAATAGCAAATGAAGGCAGAAAGGGTTGAAAGTTGATGATGTGGTTTTGAATGGTGCATAATGAACGCATAAAAAGTCTGGAGTTGTAATAAGTTTAAAAAATGAAATGCCTTTGTAACAGATGAGTTTTCGTCTGAAACCGTGATACTTCGAAAGAGATTGTCCAGTTTGTACACGAAATGCATCCAGTTTTTGTCGTAACCCTCTCTACTTTTTTACACATGCTATGTGGGTGAAATGATGATACCATGCCAAGTTTCAACCTTTTCAGAGTTCATTTGTAGTGCTTTTTAATTTCAGAGTCATTTAGCTCAAAAACAAATCAGTAAATGCATGAAAAATAGCAAATAAAGGGAGAAAGGGTTGAAACTTGATGATGTGGCTTTGAATTATGCATAATGAACGCACAAAGAGTCTGGAGTTGTAATAAGTTTAAAAAAATGAAATGCCTTTGTAACAGACGAGGTTTCGTCCGAAACCCTGATACTTCGAAAGAGATTGTCCAGCTTGTACACGAAGTACATCCAGTTTTTGCCGTAACCCTCTCTACTTTTTTGGACATGCTATGTGGGTGAAATGATGATACCATGTCAATTTTCAACATTTTCAGAGTTCATTTATAGTGCTTTTTAATTTCAGGGTCATTTAGCTCAAAACAAATCAGTAAATGCATGAAAAATAGCAAATGAAGGCAGAAAGGGTTGAAAGTTGATGATGTGGCTTTGAATGGTGCATAATGAACGCACACAAAGTCTGGAGTTGTAAGAAGTTTAAAAAATGAAATGCCTTTATAACAGATGAGTTTTCGTCCGAAACTCTGATACTTCGAAAGAGATTGTCCAGTTTGCACATGCTATGTGGGTGAAATGATGATACCATGCCAACTTTCAACCTTTTCAGAGTTCATTTGTAGTGCTTTTCAATTTTAGGGTCATTTAGCTCAAAACAAATCATAAAATCAATGAAAAATAGCAAATGAAGGGCGAAAAATGTTGAACATTGATGATGTGGTTTTGAATGGTGCATAATGAATGCACAAAAAGTCCAGAGTTAAAATAAGTTATTAAAAATGAAAGAGAGGCGCAATGCTCGCCTGCACGTTGCTTAGCTTCAGGCCTTGAGAACCGAACACATAGCTCCGTGCAGTCTACACCATTTTCCTCAAGGCATGAAGCTAAGCAACGTGCAGGTGACCATTGTGCCTCTCCTTCATCGTCTCTGCACTCAGGGCTTATAAACCGCTGCGAGTGCCTCTCGCTTGACGAGGTGGGACTAAAAAATAGCTGCAAAAAGAATCAACTAAAAAACTCTAGTACCGGTTCATGCCACGAACCGGTACTAAAGGTGCTGGTGGGGCCCTAGCCTGACAACAACCTGCCACCATTTTTTTAGAACCGGTATTAAATGAAATGCCTTTGTAGCAGATGAGTTTTCGTACGAAACTCTGATACTTTAAAAGACATTGTGTAAACATGTAAAAATATACATCAAAAATACATTGATCATTAGCGCCTTTTAGCCAAAACGCGCTACTGCTATGTGTAAACATGTAAAAATATAAATTAAAAATACACTGACCATCAATAATCTTTTGGTGTACAATCTGAATTGTCAATATAAGTCCTCACCGGTTTAGAAACCGGAGAAGACTCATATTGCGGCCACAAATTCTATACATAGAGTTCAATGAAGACCAAATATTGAAGGTGGTAAAACCCAGTTAGCGGAGCGAGGTGGGACTAAAAACCGCTGCAGAAAGAATCAACTAAAAACCTCTACTACCGGTTTGTGGCATGAACCGGTACTAAAAGTGCTGGTGAGGCCCAAGCCTGGCCACAGTCTGGCCACAGCCTGCCACAGCTTCTTTAGTACCGGTTCGTGGCACGAACCGGTAATAAAGGTTCGCCACGAACCGGTACTAAAGGTTCGCCACGAACCGGTACTAAAGGTTCGCCACGAACCGGTACTAATGTTCGCCACCCGGCTAGCCGTTCGAACCAACACTAATTGTCACATTAGTGCCGGTTCAGTTACAAATCGGAACTAATGTATTTTACATTAGACCCTTTTTCTACCAGTGAGTTTACACGTCGTAACCAGCTGGTCGAGTTTCCTATGCCTGTGCAGTATCATTTTGTTCAGATGTCACAGTGCTCCATCCTCTGATTTTGCCGTACACATGCGTATGTGTAGGCTTGACTGCTGGCGACACTCACCACTCAAGCAGGGAAATGGCATACGTTTCTGCTCTGAAACATCTGGCAGGTACACATCCAAGTTCATTAGTACTTTCCCCTCCAATAATTCCAACATCACCTTATGCTGTGGCCGAACTGATCTCCCGGTCCATTCTACCTTAGTGACAGGTTGCAGGTTGTGACGCTATAGTCGCCATTGAGTGCTCCGTGCTTAGACCGGTTTGTGCCGCTACTGATGATCAAAGACGGGGAGCGCTCCATGGCACCACAAGCGCTTGACTTGAGCAGAACTTTGTAATCATAGCAAGACGAATGGTGTCGGTTCTCGACACAAGTTGCAAGACGTTAAGTAGTGCGCTCGAACCCATCTGTCGCCAAGTGGGGAATGCCTGTTTTCTTTGGACCTCATGTTGCAAAACAATTTCAGTTTGTATGAACCTTTTGGAGTTGCTGCCTCATGCCTATCAGCGGAAATTTTGTTTTTTCCGTTTCAAAAAAAAAAAACAATGTGCAGGATTCGTACCAGGCTAATACATCCTCCTGCTCGGATCCTAAAATAAACGAGCAAACAGAGATACCGAGAGCATGCGAGGACGAGCACGCCTCTGAATTTCCGCTGATGCAAGATGTTATACTAAACTTATGGTAGGACTACTTAATTATGTTGTGGTGCATGTCTTGTAGCATATGATTGCCATATATGAGAGTGGATTTTCTGCGGTAAACATCTAGAAGCATGTGCACCCCGATGCGTGCTACTACTTTCTGGGGCCCAAAATAAGCTCTTCGGCTTGGTTTCACTAGCATACCTCAAGTGTGTACGGTGTGAGAAGATTTATAACCAGTACTACCTCCGTCCCGGTGTATAAGTCATTCGCGTAGTTCTAGGTCGATAATTTAACTATCTAAATATGTATTATATGTGACAAAAAATATATATTTAAAAACTACATCCATGTGGAAATCTAGTGGTATACTTTTCATGACATATAACACATATTTAATTCCTTAAATCGATGACCTAGAACTACGCGAATGACTTATACACTCGGACGGAGGGAGTACTAAGTAACCTTGTGAGACATCATTTAGTAGGAACGTACATAGGGCCTGTTCATCGCCTTTTATGATCTCCGTGAAAGCCTCCAATGCAGACCCTTGAAAATTGAAAGTAGTGCCGATCCTATTATTTTAAGAAAAATTGCATGGATTATTTTCCACTCAATATACATGTACATGGCTATTGATTTTGTATACAGAAGAACCATAGAGGACCTACCAGAGGAGGATAAAAAATATCACAGGCCTGGACGTTGGTTACAGAGGTTAGTTTTCTACATAAAGCCCAAACAAAACAAAGACGGGCCAGCCCACCTACGACACAAAGCTGCCCTACTCTCAACTAGCACTCCACAGCCTAAGCCCACCCACCCAACCAAAACCGCGAGCAAACCCTCACGCCGGCGGCGGCCGACGACGATGCCCGGCGACGCCTCCTCGCCGACCTCCACGGCGGCCGCGGCGCTGGCGCAGGCCGAGGCCGACCTCTCCGCGGGCCGCCTCCGCGCCGCGCAGAGGCAGGCCCGCCGCGCCGCCCGCCTCGACCCGGGCTCCGCAGTCGCCTCCGTCCTCCTCGCCGCCACCTCCGTCCTCCTGGCAGACGCCGGCTCCCCCCGCGCCACCCTCCTCCTCCCCGAGGACCCCAAGTCCTCCCTCGCCAGCGACCCCGACGCCATCCGGCGCCACTACAAGTCCCTCTCCAGATCCCTCCGCCCCGGCGACGGCGCCTGCTCCTACCCCGCCGCCGCCGCCGCGGCGCAGGAGGCGCTCCGCCGCGCGGCCGACGCCTACGCCGCGCTCAAGGAGGAGCGGGAGGCGCCGCCCCCGCCGCCCACCTTCTGGACGGCCTGCGCCGGCTGCCGCCTCCTCCACGAGTTCGACCGGCAGTACGTGGGCTTCCGCCTCACATGCCCCTCCTGCCGCCGGTCGTTCCTCGCCGCCGAGGTGCCCCCTCCTCCGCCGCCCAAGAAGCACAAGCCGGAGAAGACGCTCGCCGAGATGCAGCTCCAGCTCGCCAAGAGGAAAGGGAAAGACCAGAGGGCCGCACAGAGCTCATCCAGTGACGATTCTGACGAGCAGTCGGAACTGGAGGTGCCCGAGGAGGAGCCGGATAGCTATCACTCGGGGCAGATGGCTGTGGAGGACTCTGACTTCTACAACTTCGACGCCGACCGCATGGAGAAATGCTTCAAGAGAGGCCAGGTGTGGGCATTGTATGGGGACGACGATGGCATGCCGCGGCACTATGCGCTGGTGGAGACGGCATTGCCGGGCAGGCAGTTCCGTGCCCAGATACGGTGGCTGGAGCACCAGCCTGATGGGAAGGAGGGCAAGCCATGTGGGGCGTTCAAGGTTGGGAGAGAAGTCACGGTGCACTCGGTGAACGTCTTCTCGCATCTTGTCGCTTGCGAGAAGGTGGCGAGGGAGGCGTATCGTGTTTACCCCAAAAAGGGTTCGGTCTGGGCGCTCTATGCCGGAGAGTACATCGACACCGGGAGGCCCAAGTATGACTTTGTGGTGTTCCTCAGCGGGTACAGTGAAGTCCACGGCATCAGCTTCGGCTACCTGGAGAAGGTGGAGGGTTTCAGGAGCATCTTCACCCGCCGCGAGATTGGTGTCCGTGCCGTTCAGTACCTCCGGGAGGGCGATGTTGGGTTGCTTTCGCATCAGACACCGGCGAGGAAAGTCTCCAAGGGTGAAGCCTCGACACTGCCTCCTGGTGATTGCTGGGAGCTTGACCCTGCATCCTTGCCTGCTGAATTGCTGCACGCCTGAAGCCAGAAGTGGCTTGAGGGTGATAACGTTGACAGGGCCGTTAGGAGTGCTAAGATTTCAAGTAGTAGTTTAGAAGTAGGGGAAGGTCGCTTGGTTTGGTGTCAGATGCTGTGATGTTGCTTCTGTTTCCAAATTCTAGATGGATATTGGCCTTCTTCAAGTAGAGACTTAGATATCATGGATACTTGTGGCTGTTTCATTGATCAGAGCTCAGTGCTCAGTGTTGAGTTCTACTGCCCCACAACATTGCACTGTGTGAAATGGATTATCTTTATATATTGATTGACTGCAAACACTAACTACTCTGTTAATTTTATGAAATTATTTTGAACCAACATGTTCAGTCAGAGCAGCATGTGTTCATCAGGTGCCTTCCAAGGAAAAACTATGCCTGAAGACGCAACAAGTAATAAAATGTTTGCAAGTTCTGACGAGAGAAGGCTAATGTGTAACTGGTCTTTGTAATCATCGATACTTGTAGGTGTTCTCCTGAGTATTGAGTGTTGGGTTCTGTTAAACACAAAATTGCAGTGTGAATCTTTTTTTGTATTGTTTGATCATGAACAATTCACTACTCTATTAATATGTTCAACCGGAGCATTACTGTGATGTCAAGTGGTTATGAGTTGTCTTCCAAACAAACAATAAGCCTGACGACACAAGGAGCAAATGGTGATTGAAATATGAGATGAGGGAATGCTAATTTGTAACTGGTCTTGCAACTTCGGACTGGATGCTTTTTGTTTTTGAGATCAAAACTTCAGATTGGATGATGAGGACATATGCTCACTGAATTGAGATTTTCTTCCTCACATCAGCCTAAAGAGAGTTGTTATGTTCCACAAAGCACAAGCTGTATCTAATAATTTTGTTGTTGGCTACAAGCCTTATGACATATTCTGAATTCAGGTTTACTAATCAATGTGCATTCAAGCCATCAGAACTGCATTTTAAGCAGGTCACTGTTTTTTTCAGCACAGCATCATGAGTGAACAATACTAATATTTAAGTGATCACTTTTCGCTGTCTTCACTCAATCGAATAAGTTCTCATGTTCCACAAAGTTAACACTAAATCCACTGAATTCTTATAGTTCATAGAGAAACTCTCGGATTACATAGGTGTGTATGGTGCCACATGAATATCTAACATGCTGACAGTCTTAGACATTAGGACACTACAAAATCTCGACAGCTTGTATGACAGTTGCTCATCCAAGGAAGTTCATGATCACCAGGTGGAGCACCAGATTGCACAGGACGAAATCAGCAAAGGCCCTCTCCGGGGGAAGATCCTGGAGATAATGTTTCAACATAGAATGTTATGTTGGAATCCAAAGAATAATTTGACATACAAATAGCAGTGGAAGTAGAGTTACCTTGAATTCCTTGTTGTCCTTGTTGACTTGAATACGGAGGCAAACTGCAAAAACATCGACAGTTCTATATTATATATCCTGGAGACAGGGAAGGGGGAATAGAAACCGGAGGGGTAAAAAAAAGAAATTCTTACCACCAAGCACTGCAGTTCCAATGCATGACAGGACACCAGACAGGAAAGAGTTGAAGGGGAATGACCCAACTATTCCCATGTAAACGACCTGTTTTGTCACAACCAAGAGCATTTCAGTAGTCTGCAAATGGCTCAGCGATACCACGCCAAGGTTAATTTTGCAACTAGGGGGGGCAGAGGACATATGACTTTTGAGTTGAACACAAGGCTAATCCTCAGCCAGAAAAAATGAAGTGCTCAGAGAGAACCTGCTGGCTAGAGAATCTGGCTAACGGTCAGCCAGTAAAACAAAGTGCTCAAACCTAAGAATCTGGCTGGATAACTCGTATCGGACCTTCTTATGCACTACTAGGCGCATCGGATTTTTGCAACCCGATAGCGTACTCCTACTCAACAAACCAATAGTCGGAAATGTGGTAAAACAAACAGACAAGATATCTGCCCTCGATTGAATCAGTAGATAGCTCTAGGAGATCACCAGGTATGGTTCCGAACAGCATAATTTATCTTCCTACAAGACCATTATGCTACACTAGGCCAACACTTCTCCATCCCAAATCAGTGATAGCTTCTGCATCCCTCGTCAAAGTGTCAAATTTTACCTGAACCAGGGCAGTGGCGACCGCGAAAACCACGTACAGGTCAATGATCTGCGGAGCAGGAGAAGCACATCAGTAACCCGGCAGTCGACAGCGGCAGAGGAAAGAAAATACTACCAGGGAAAGAGAACGAAATTTACCTTGAGATTCGTGGGCGTGGTGGCGTAGGCCTTGGTGAGGGACTGGATCAGGAGCTTGGCATCCCCCGCGGCCTTCGGCATCCTTGCTTCCGCCGCTTCGAGCTAGTAGATCAGAGTTCAAGAAATCAGATCACGGCGGAGGACGGACAGCGCGGCTCTCAGATCTAGAAACCCGGCCGCGAACGGGGCGCGGGGTTCGGGAGAGAGAGGGCCGATAAGGACCGGGAAGGATCCAGCCCCAGGGCGGAGGCGGGAGAGATCTGCGCGAGGGAGGGGGGGAGGAGACTGACCTGTGCTGTGCTGTGCTGGGGAAGACGACGACGATGAATTGCGAGCTCCGGCAGATTCCGGGACTTCCTTTCTGCGGGTTTATTGAGCCGGTGGAAGGGGGGCTGATCTCGGGGCCCAAATGGCCCTGCGATTTGAGCCCCGTTGGTATTAAAGTTAAAGGTTTGATCAATATAAAACTTTGCTATTACCCCTCAAAAATCCCTAAAAAAATGCTATTACCCTCGAAAAAAAAGATAAGGTTCCGTTTTTCTTTTATTTCAGAAACGTATCACTCACGTAAGTGCACACAAACACGTACATACATGACATAGTTTGCGTGAAGGGAACCCGTGCGGGTATGGTTCTATCACCTAAGAGGGTCGAGGGGAGCTCCACAAACCACGATTGCGGCGGATACATGATATGTTGCTAATCAACTAGTTTCAATGGGCTCACAAGCAAAAGGGACACTAGGCCTAAGTTGGATTTAGCTGCACCTAGTACGTGATGTTTGATATCCTATGCCCTTCTTGTTTCGCTAGTAATTCTACATGGCAATGACCATGTCTTTCTTGAAGCCTCACATTCCTAATTGAATACATGATCTGTATCTCTTCTTCTGCCATGCTTCTCGGCTCTAGACTAGAAATTATCTTTTCCTCATCACTGGCCTACTGCTAGCAGGAAGAAGTGTAGTAACTGGTAGACTTTCGAGGTTGTGTTGCTTAGGTGGTGATGGAGCAATATATATGCACACGACATTAATTATTAGCATAGAGTAAGTTGGTTGGTGAATATTTATATAAGTACCAATTTTGTCTCATCAATTTCTATACATTTACAAGGATTATTTGACTTATGATGTACGAATCCTGGATGAATGCCGTTATATCTTGTATTGGCTGGAATGCAAGTAGACACTGGTAGGGAATTATTGTGTAGATCTCATGCACTCAATTGAGTGATTCTTTGTAGAGAATGCTACTTAATGACAACCTATAGCATATGTATGCATGCATGTTTATCTCGAAAAAAAGGATGAATACGCCATGGTTAAAACATGTGTAAAATGGCATGCAGTAATAAGTAAATAACATATGCATACTTCGACCAGAGTACGCTAGAAAGTCCTTATATGATTTACACGTTGGTGGGCGTCGCGGGGTTCGGGAGGGGAGGGGGTATAGGTTCGGACGTGGGAGGATCGAGAGGAGCTTGAACCCTCGGGCGAGGGCGAGAAAGATCTATCCGAGGGAGAGGAGAAGAGAAGGAGGAGGAGACTAACCTGTGGTGTGAAGAAGATGACGACGTGCTGATTCAGACCTGCCAATCACGAGCTTCGGCAGTTTTCAGGATTCCTTTCCTCTAGTTTATTCCGCCGCTGAAAGTGGATGGGGGCGATTTTTTGGCTCAGCTGCCCTGTGATTTGAACCCATTTGATACCGAAGTGTTTTTTCCTTTCTCTTTGACGGTCCTCAACAGTGACAATG